>NC_134689.1:7423688-7583688 GCF_050947455.1 Rhinoderma darwinii | reverse complement strand
ACCCCTTCAGTGGCATCGCGCTGTAGCAGCTGCTAGCGAAGCCTCCGGCCATGGGGGGGGGGGGGGTCCGTGCCGGCGGGTGGCACGGGCCCTCTCATGCTGGAGGCCCCATAGCAGCCGCTACGGCTGCTATAGCGGTAGTTACGCCACTGTATCTATCTATCTATCTATCTATCTATCTATCTATCTATCTATCTATCTATCTATCTATCTATCTATCTATCTATCTATCTATCTATCTATCTATCTATCTATCTATCTGTCTATCTATCTATCTATCTATCTTCTAGGTGGTGGGGGGTCTATCCCTGTCGTTGCCTATGAATCTTACTTACGCCCCTGTTTAAACAAAGTAACTTCCATGAATGAGACATTGACTTATATTGCAGCCACATTTTGGCGTATTACAACATTCGGACCCCCATTACCCCCTCCCCAGCACACGGTGCTACTAAACCCACCAGACCACCATAGAGCTACAACCTTGCCCCAGTTTATATCTGTATTATTCCACTTACTGCACGTATTCTCCAGAGTAGTAAATATTACACAATAATCTCACTGGGTTTGTACATGGATTATACGTTTCTTGGCCAGATTCCATGGAATATTACACAATCTTACACGCTTCGCTCTACTGGCCGCAATACCTACAATAAGAATCTAATCCCAGCAGTGCACACTGACAGCAGAATGTGTCTTTTGGATTAGTTTATCAGATTTTCTGGACACAGACGAGATTAACAATTTTTGGACCAAAATGTCATAAAAGCGTAACCATTGGCAGTCGGGGACACTATCTAGCCCAAAAACTGGACGGCTCTGGCGCACTTTCCACTGAAATTAATAGCAATGATGAGATTGTATAAAGTGTTATGTCCGCTCCAGTAGAAGGGCCCCAAATATTCACTAACTCTCTGAGCCATAGGCACCTGCATGGTTTAAGGGTCAATATTCACTTTGCCAAAGCTTAGGAGGCATCCGGTGCCCTGGCGTCTGCATGGCAGCTGCCCAAGCATTGGCTCTAGACTCGGAAGGGTAAACCAAGGGGTCGCAGAAGGGGAGTATTAATAGTCACACCCAGGGGCGTAACTAGGAAAGACTGGGCCCCATAGCAAACTTTTGACTGGGGCCCCCCCTCCCCTACCCTGCGTGCCACACACAGCCCCCCTTGTAGATAGTGCGCCCTGTAGATTGTGCAATACAGCCCCACGGTAGACTGTGCCATACAGCCCCCTAGATAGTGCTATACAGCCCCCTTGTAGATAGTGCCCCCCACCTCCCCCTTGTAGATAGTGCCCCCACCTCCCCCTTGTAGATAGTGCCCCCCACCTCTCCCTTGTAGATAGTGTCCCCCACCTCCAACTGGTAGATAGTGCCCCTCACCTCTCCTTTGTAGATAGTGCCCCCCACCTCCCCTTTGTAGATAGTGCCCCCACCTCCCCTTTGTAGATAGTGCCCCCACCTCCCCTTTGTAGATAGTGCCCCCACCTTTCCTTTGTAGATAGTGCCCCTCACCTCCCCTTTGTAGATAGTGCCCCCCACCTCCCCTTTGTAGATAGTGCCTCCCACCTCCCCTTTGTAGATAGTGCCCCCCACCTCCCCTTTGTAGATAGTGCCCCCCACCTCCCCTTTGTAGATAGTGCCCCCGACCTCCCCTTTGTAGATAGTGCCCCCACCTCCCCTTTGTAGATAGTGCCCCCGACCTCCCCTTTGTAGATAGTGCCCCCACCTCCCCTTTGTAGATAGTGCCCCCCCACCTCCCCTTTGTAGATAGTGCCCCCCCACCTCCCCTTTGTAGATAGTGCCCCTCACCTCCCCTTTGTAGATAGTGCCCCCGACCTCCCCTTTGTAGATAGTGCCCCCGACCTCCCCTTTGTAGATAGTGCCTCCCACCTCCCCTTTGTAGATAGTGCCTCCCACCTCCCCTTTGTAGATAGTGCCCCTCACCTCCCCTTTGTAGATAGTGCCTCCCACCTCCCCTTTGTAGATAGTGCCCCCCCACCTCCCCTTTGCAGATAGTGCCCCCCCCACCTCCCCTTTGTAGATAGTGCCCCCCCACCTCCCCTTTGCAGATAGTGCCCCCGACCTCCCCTTTGTAGATAGTGCCCCCGACCTCCCCTTTGTAGATAGTGCCCCCGACCTCCCCTTTGTAAATAGTGCCCCCACCTCCCCTTTGTACATAGTGCCCCCACCTCCCCTTTGTAGATAGTGCCCCCCACCTCCCCTTTTGTAGATAGTGCCCCCACCTCCCCTTTGTAGATATTGCCCCCCACCTCCCCTTTTGTAGACAGTGACCCCCACCTCCCCTTTTGTAGACAGTGACCCCCACCTCCCCTTTTGTAGACAGTGACCCCCACCTCCCCTTTTGTAGACAGTGACCCCCACCTCCCCTTTTGTAGACAGTGCCCCCCACCTCCCCTTTTGTAGACAGTGCCCCCCACCTCCCCTTTTGTAGACAGTGACCCCCACCTCCTCTTTTGTAGACAGTGACCCCCACCTCCCCTTTTGTAGACAGTGACCCCCACCTCCCCTTTTGTAGACAGTGCCCCCCACCTCCCCTTTTGTAGACAGTGCCCCCCACCTCCCCTTTTGTAGACAGTGCCCCCCACCTCCCCTTTTGTAGACAGTGCCCTTCACCTCCCCTTTTGAAGATAGTGCCCCCACCTCCCCTTTGTAGACAGTGCCCCCCACCTCCCCTTTGTAGACAGTGCCCCCCACCTCCCCTTTGTAGACAGTGCCCTCAAACAAATAAAACAATAAAATTGTACTCACCTAGGCCCCATTCCCACGACGAACGCAGCTGCTCCACAGCATCCTCAACACCAATGAGATCCTTGCGTAGGCCGGCGTTATCCAGTGACATCATCATGCCGGTTTGCGTAGGGATCCTGTCCCTGCGCCTGATAGGCTGCAGGCTGAATGTGGCCTGTAACCTAGTAAATGGCAGAGCAGGGAGATACTTCATATGCTATTGAATGTGGCGTCGCTACCGCTGTAACCCCATGCCGCGGCCCCGTAGCAGCCGGCGGTAGTCGTGCCACTATTGCTGGGGTGTGAACACTCGGGGAGCAGACTGTTGATGTTTGCTCATTGAGTTGTTACATTTTGATACAAGAGGGGTCACATGACACATTTTCCTGACTCACATCATGTGATCTTAGGACTGCAGGGAAGCATCATGTGACTGGGCTGAGTTAGGGAGGCGTGGCTTAGAATTTTTCACCCCTTGCTTGGCCGTTTATGGGGTCATTAATGGGTGAGGTGGTGCCTAATAGATCAGCTTTAATAGGACATTTTACCTGTGATCTAATCTAATGGAAACCAAATATAGGGACCGTTTCCCTTTAAGAGAGTTGCAGTCTGTCACGGTAATTTATTTATTAGGTAAATCACGACCCATAAATTCTCCAGGACAAGACGCTACATGTGAGACGCTGCCGACAAGCATGATCTGCCTCGTACTACCAAAAGGAAAACTAAAGTAAAAATGGAAAACCAAAAGCAAACAACGGAGGTCAAATCCGAAATTTATATTTTGGATCAGAAGTCACATTTTTAATTTGATACTTTTTCCTGGGCTGCACCTCCTACTTGTGGCCGCGCCCCGGCTGCCGTCCTGCCAATTTTACATACAGGAACAATCCCCGGAGAATCAGAATTACACAACATGTCAGCAGCTACCGAGCGGAACGAAGGCGGAAAACTTCACGAAAACTCCCGTATTCTCCTCAACGATGGAAACGAGATGCCAGTGATAGGACTGGGCACGTTCACCCCGGAAATTGTAAGTACTAGGTTCATTATATAACGATTCTCCCCCCCCCCCCCCTGTCAATATACAGAGGACTGTGCGACAACCTATATAATTACAGCCCGCAACTTTCCCAAAATAACAATAAGATTTACCATTCAGGAGCCTGGAAAAGATGGGTGACCACCTACTCAGGCGCTCATCTGACTCAGATATGATCCTTTTGATTGGGCGTATTTACCAGACTACATTTCCCAGTACAGATTATCCTTATCCTCAGGTTTCGGCTGAAAAGGTTCAAATAAACTCCCTGACTGTCACCTCTGTTAGAGCTACGGACACGCTGGACCAGGTAAGTGGCCGATTGAAAATGAAAAGCGTCACAAACTAACACAAGGTCCAAATCCCCTGCTCCCCTATACACAATCATAGAGTTAGATAAAATTCTGGTTACCTGCAGCTACCACTAGGGGGAGTTTAGGAGGAAAACCGCGCCAAAAACCGGCCGAAATAGCCTCCCTTTAATTTTAATGGGAGGCAGTGGTTGTTTTTTTCCGCGAAGTGTCATGCTGTTTCTTCCCGCGTTTCCATCTCTGACCTCCCATTGACATCAATGGGAGGCAGAGAAAGCGATTTCGCTGCATTTTTTGCCCGCGGCGCTCACTGGCCGCGGCCGAAAAACATGGCAAAGAGAGTGCAGGCAGGTAAAAAAATGTTCTGCCTGCAAAAACCTCTGTGTGAACATGGCCTAAGGGTCAGTTCACACGCAGCGTAAATACTGAAGATTTTCCGCAACGGAATTCGTTGCGGAAAATCCGCAGCAAATACAGTAGCAGCAAAGGGGATGAGATAAAACAAATCTCCTCCACACGCTGCGTAAATTCTGAGCGGAAGAAACACTCAGAAATTGACCTGCGGTGCCGAGTTTTATTCCGCAGAATGTCAATTGTATTTGCGTAAACGCTGCTTATATGTTGTGGCTTTTTCCCATTGAATTCAATTGGAGGTAAATCCCGCAATTTACAGCAGTTGTTGCGTTTTTTGCGGTGGGTTCGCAGCGATTCTGCCGCAAAAAACACAACACAGAAAAAAATAATAATCTTATACTTACCCAGAAGTTTGTGTTCCTTCCTCCAGTCCGGCCTCCCGGGATGAAGTTTCATCCCATGTGACCGCCACTGCAGCCAATCACAGACTAGTAGGCCGGCTAAGTGCAGCAGTTTTCCGCAGGGGACATTCGGGGTAAAAAATTTCACCACAGTTTGGTGCGGTTTCTCACCTGGAATTCCCTACGGCGCACAGGGCGGATACGCTGCGTGCTTTTACACAGCTTATCCGCCCCGTGTGAACTCAGCCTAAGAGTAACTGAAGACTGATTTATTATTGAGTTCAGTGGGAGCTGTATTTGTTTGCACCCCCTAGTGGTGGCTAGCGGAAACCAACATTTTATGAAATGTTAAATAAACATGGCACCATTTTCCAGTTCCCATTTACTTCATGGGCCCAAATATATATTCATATACGGCTGCTTTCTAATAACGCATCTCACTGCGAAATCACAACTTGGCCTTTCATCGACCATCACAGATTGTGTGAAGGAGGTCACCAAGACTGCGTTGGGTATTGGCTACCGCCACGTGGACGGCGCCTATATTTATCTGACAGAACACAGCATTGGGAAAGCGTTTCAGGAGAAGTTCTTGGATGGGACCTTAAAAAGAGAAGATCTTTTCTATACATCTAAGGTAGGTGACTTTGTAGATTCTTTTTAAAGGACTATCCCCAAAAACTACACAATGTCTCCATCCAGCCTCCCTCTCAATAAATAGATATCATTTGACCTATAATCACCCTTCACCTCACCCTTTTTCCCCCTTATATTGGCTCTAATAAGACTTTATGCTCCTAGTGGGAGGGGCTTAAAACAAGTCTGTGTGCAATAGGCTGCCTCTTGTATGGCAGGTAGAACTTCTTTTCACCACTACTGTCCTTGTAGCCACATTTAATCAAATAATCACAATCCAAATAGGAGGTCGGGTGCCCCGTTAGATGTTCTGAAGCTCCATTGATACACAATGTCTCCTCTATTTTTCAGCTCTGGAACACTTTCCACCAGCCATGTCTTGTCCGCCCAGCTCTGGAAAGATCTCTTCAGTCTCTTCAACTGGACTATGTAGACCTGTACCTCATCCATCATCCCACATCTCTTAAGGTAAATTACAACATTTAGCACTTGGTTGAGTGAAGGCTGCCATCATCCCGCTATAGAGGGGTACAGAGGCTATAGTCACCCCCAGACCCTGGCACATCCCTCACTTAAAAAGGAGCTGTCATCTCTCCTGAGATTTCTTGTTTAGTAAATACTTGCTTTCCCATTGAAATAACAATTCTGGAAAATATTATCTTAGAACTCTGCATTATGCTGACCCTCTGTTATTCCTCCTAGAAATGACAATTCACAATTAGTTGTTACCATTCACTTTGTTAAAGGGGCGTGTCCCCAAACAGTCTCACTCTGTCAGCAATGATTGGATATTGCCAGTCTGTGTAGGGATACGCCCCCAACTGGTAACACCCACTTGTCAATTTATTCATACATTTCCAGGATGAATAGCAGAGGAACGTCCAATGTAGAGTCCTAAGAAAAGATGCTCCAGAATTGTTATTTCATAGGGAATATGATTGATTACTAAAATAGACATGTCAGGAGAGATGACCGCTTCGATTGAAAAAAACAAAACGTATTATGCCATGTGACATTTGGGGGTGGGGCAGATTTTAAATCAGGGCCCAGGAACATCCGAATACCCCCTTTATTCCTATCACCACTTGACCCCATATCTTTTTATTATGTCCCATACATATTCTAATAACAACACGCTTCTGTTATCATTAAATTCCTTAAAGGGGACAATCCCTTTACTGCTTGATGTCCCTGCTGTCAGCATATTTATGCTTATATATAGGATACAAAAAAATATACTTCGCTTGTATATAGCAATAATAGATTTGAGTCATTTAAAGAAGAGCTGATCCTCAGGGGAGGGTCTTGTGAGTGGGGCAGTTAGGGGGTGGGGCTTAGGTCTTATAACAGAAGTCACTCTCTCTAGGTCTCTTGTAGTGACAGTCTCATCGGTTTTGTCTTGTCTCCTCAGCAAGGAGAGGACCTATTTCCCACCGATGAGAATGGAGCTCCTGCCTTTGGCTGTGTTGATCTCTGCCAGACCTGGGAGGTGAGAATTTGCTCGTTTTTACAGTCGAATTCCCTTGGCGTTGGTTTTTTTCAACACTAATAACTAGGGTATCACCAATCATGATTCTCAAGTTCTATTGCTTTCTTATTCACATCCAAATGAATCAGCAAATCACAATGATACCTATTTAAGGGGCACGTCGCAGGTACTAAAAGGCTATTAAGTTAGGCACTAATAAATGGGCACTGTGGCAGGCACTATTATCGGGCCATAGCAGCAAACATTTTATGGGCACTGTGCCAGGAACTTTGTAGCTACTGGTATAAAGTGATTTGACAGGCACTACATTCAGGCCTTATTGAAGGGGTACTGGGGCAGGCACTTTAGGGGCACAGTGTCATGGACTCTGTGGCAATAATTAGTATATAAGCACTCTAGTAGATACTGCTATAGAAGTTTTGTGGTAGATACACAGTAAGGGCACTGTGACAGGAAATATTTAATGGGCACAGTGGTAAAAACTTACAGGGCCACTGTGGCAAGCAATTTATGGGCACTGTCAGGAACTTTGTAGCTACTGTTACAAAGATAGTGTTATATGTACTACATGCCAGGACTTGTTTAAGGCACTTTGGGGGCACCACAATAGGGATTCTGTGATCACTGTGGTAGTGTAAAGGATCTGCCAGGCACAGCGGGGTTAACGCCCATAGGTAATCAGTCGGCACCTGAGTCTATGTGTCTGAGACTGACTTCAGCTTCCACCACTCAGGCTGGCAGGCTTAGGACTGGGAGAGCCTATCGCAGCCTGGCCAGACTCAGCTAGCTCCCGCCCTCTGTCTATTTATACCTGCCTTTCCTGTTCCTCCTTTGCTTGTGATTCTTCTCTGTTGGTTTCCTGGCCCTGCTACAGCTTCTGTACTATTTGATCCTGCTCCATACTGACCCTGGCTTACTGACTACTCTTCTGCTCTGCGTTTGGTACCTCGTGCTCTCCTGGTTTGACTCGGCTCGTTCACCACTCTTGTTGCTCACGGTGTTGCCGTGGGCAACTGTCCCATTTCCCTTAGCTTTGTGTAGCCTTGTCTGTTTCGTGCACTTACTGAGCGTAGGGACCGCCGCCCAGTTGTACCCCGTCGCCTAGGGCGGGTCGTTGCAAGTAGGCAGGGACAGAGTGGCGGGTAGATTAGGGCTCACTTGTCCGTTTCCCTACCCCTATCATTACAGGTAGACTTTATTATATGGACACTGTATCAGGAACCTTAGAGCTACTATTGTGTGACAGGCAATGTATGGCAGGCCTTTTGGGGGCACTACAATGGGGGCTCTGTCATCACTGTGGCAATCATTATTATAGAAGCACTGTGGTAGACTGTATTAGAGGGGCACTGTGGCAGTCAATATGAAATGGGAACTCTGGCAGGCACTATTAGAGGGTCGCTGCAGCAAACAATTTGCGGGCACCGGCACAGGAATTTTGTTGTACTTTGCCAGGCACTTTTAGATAAGCAGCATACAGGCAACACATGGCAGGCTCTATTAAATGGGTGCAGGGGCAGCAGGGCCGAGCAACCGGTGCTGAGCACATCAACCATGTCTACTAAAGGGGGCGCCACCAGGAATCGTAATATTATTTGTATAGCAGTATTAGTAAGACATCGTATAGCGCTGTTATTACATGAGAGCTGTTATTTGGTCTCAGGAAGTTGGTATTTTTTGAGCACTCTATGGTAATAGATACTTGGGCACTGTGTGGCACTGCTATTTAGGACCTGTACATTAAATTATGTTTTATATTATGATATTAGGTACTGTATGTATAATATCACACCATGGGGGTAACAGAAGATATGGCACGGGGTACCATCCAATGTAAGGCAGGCACTTTAGGGGCACTACCACAGTGTGGCAATCACTCTCATAGGATCATTGTAGGGGTCACTACTATAAGGGCACTGGTATGGTGTATATACAGTATATGGTCATATATAAGGTACTATTATTTGGGGACTGTTGGCGCTGTCATTCAGGCTGTGTATGGCACTGTTATTAGGGAATGTATATAAAATGTCATATGGGGGTGGAGGTGCGGGGGGTTGTACCTATTTTCTTTTTCCAGAATATTGGAGGTATGTAGTGAAATCCTAATATCTGAGATTATAGGATGGCGTCTATTGTAGTGAACCTTCTATATGGCGTCAAAAACGGTAAAGATATTATCATAGCACATTCACAACACAGGGTTAATACAAGGATTATACGTTTCTATTACACAATCTTACACGCTGCGCTCTACTGGCTATAATACCTACAATAAGAATCTAATCCCAGCAGTGCGCACTGACACTGTTTTCGATTAGCTCATCCGATTTTCTGGACACAGGCGAGATCTTAATGTGGCGGTGTAATTACTCCCGGGGACGCTCATGTTCTTCTCCTTCAAGGCTCTGGAGCAGTGTAAGGACGCTGGGCTGGTGAAATCTATTGGAGTGTCCAACTTCAACCGCACGCAACTGGAGATGATCCTGAATAAGCCGGGACTGAAATATAAACCCGTCTGCAATCAGGTAGTAATGTGCATTTCTGTAAATGCCTCCCACAAGGTCAGGAAACTCATTGCCTCAAATACTCTGTGCTGCTGTTGCTAGGAACTGGGGGTTCCTAGTACTTGAAACCACTGGTTTCAGTCATAAGAGTTAGATGCTAACATTTTGCCAGCCACTAGATGGTGCTCACTGCATAGAAATGTATACAGGTTCCATTGAACTCAATACTAATTATATACATTTTTAAACAGAGAACTCCCCCTAGTGGTGGCTGCAGGTAGCCAGAATTTTATCATTTAACTCTATGTCTACATGAAGGGATGCAGAGAATTTGAAGCTCTAAAGCAGAGTTAGACCCCTATAAAAACACACTAGATGTACCCATTAACCCCTTCAGATATTAACCCCTTATACCACCCTATGTATAAACGTGTGATGTAATCCACGTGGAAACTTGGCAAGTCAGTATGATAAGGGGCGTACGATCAGAAGTTTTACATTGTTTTGATTGCATGGACAACAGGATTTTTATTTTTGTCACTTACAGGTAGAATGTCACCCGTACCTGAATCAGAGCGCGATGCTGTAGTTCTGTAAATCCAAGGACATTGTTATTGTAGCTTATGGGGTGCTGGGATCCCTGGGAGGTGGAAACTGGTGGGTAAACCTGCTAATGTTTCACATATCACACAGAGGCTCCAATAAAATCACATCAGACTTTTATTAATTCTTAGTAGCTGCAATTTGCTGGGACCATTTCTTCCCTAGGGTCCTACTAACCTGCAGAAAAAGCGTGGGAACATAGTTGTCAGACTTCACCCTCCTCCCTATGTAAAAGATGAAGGTACTGCAGGATACAGGAGAGTGCTGCAGATGTTAACGCAACGTCCATAATTCTTAGTCAAGGAAAAAAACGGAGGTCTGACAACTTGGTTCCCGCGCTCTTGCTGTGGAGAAAACTGTGACGGAAAACTGGCTGTTCCCAACCAGAAAAGTCCAACTTCTATCCAAATCTGATGATCTGTTTTTGATATGGGGGGGGTTCTTTTAATATTACTAGGGAATGAATATATTTGCAAGCTGTGCTCCATCTTGCGGATTAAAGATGTATTTGCATAGATTATTATAAGTCGTAAACAGACAATTCTTGTTTTATGCCTACAGGGTGGATCACAGTGTCCCGAAAACTTCTGCAAAATCCAGTCCTGATTTCTATAGGTGAAAAATATCAGAAAAGTCCAGCCCAGGTCTGTATCCGATACACCATGCAGCGGGGGGCTGTGCCCCTTGTAAAAAGCTTCAACCCCGATCGTATGAGGCAGAACTTCCAGGTAAAGGCTGAGTACACAGACGTTTGCATTGCTTCCTCCTAGGGTCTATGTGGGCTGTCATGTGGACCTTCCCCTTCTATAGTAATCCTTGTAGACAGAGAAGACACAAGGGAGTAAATATGGGAGTAAAATACCTAAACTTGGAGAAGGAGAGAGCTGGAAAGTGTTTGAATATACTTTTATGCATGCTCAGTGACCAGGTGACCAGAGACAGGTGCCCATAGTCACCAAGATGGTTGACTGACTGCAACTTCCTGTTATTTTACTCCAGTTTATCCTACATTTGTTTTACTATTTGTACCAGGTTTTTGATTTCCATCTCAGCCCAGAAGATATGAAAGCCATTGACCACCTCAACCAAAACCTTCGCTACTGGAAATATCTGATGTGAGTAGATCTAAGTATATGAAGTCCTCATGCACACGACCGTAAAAACTCCCGTTATTACGGGTCGTAATTACGACCCGTAATAACGGGCTCATAGACTTCTATTGGCCACGGGTACCTGCCCGTATGCTTACGAGAAGGTGCCCGTGCCGTTGAAAAAGATAGAACATGTCCTATTTCAGGCCGTAATAACGGCACGGACAGCCCATAGAAGTCTATGGAGATCCCGTAATTACAGGTGGCTACATGTGTGCACCCGTCATTACGGCAGCGTTGCTAAGCGACGTCAGTAAATAGTCACTGTCCAGGGTGCTGAAAGAGTTAACTGATCGGCAGTAACTCTTTCAGCACCCTGGACAGTGAATTCCGATCAGAATATAGAGCAACCTGTAAAAAAATACATAAAAGACATTCATACTTACCGAGAACTTCCTGCTTCCTCCAGTCCGGTCTCCCGGCCGTTGCCTTGGTGAAGCGTCCCTCTCGACATCCGGCCGACATCCCTGGATGACGTTTCAGCCCATGTGACCGCTGCAGCCAATCACAGGTCAATCACAGGCTGCAGCGGACACATGGACTGCTGCGTCATCCAGGGAGGTCGGGCTGGATGTGAAGAGAGGGACGCGTCACCAAGACAACGGCCGGGTAAGTATGAAATTCTTTAACTTTTATTACAGAAAGGGCTGTCCCTTCTCTCTATCCTGCACTGATAGAGAGAAGGGGCTGCCGATTAGTGCAGTGCTATTTTGCAGCCAAAAACGTGCCCGTAAATACGGGTGGAATACGGGTG
This sequence comes from Rhinoderma darwinii, assembly GCF_050947455.1. Lineage (NCBI taxonomy): Eukaryota > Metazoa > Chordata > Amphibia > Anura > Rhinodermatidae > Rhinoderma > Rhinoderma darwinii. The sequence continues at coordinate 7,571,686 of NC_134689.1, read as the reverse complement.
ACACCGGACCCGTATTTACGGGCACGGGTCCGTAAATACTGGTGCAAAACGGGTCGAATACGTGTGACACCGAACCCGTATTTACGCCAGTATTTACGGGTGGGAAAAAATACGCTCGTGTGCATGAGGCCTTAACTAGGGCTAATTGGTCCAGAGATTAGCTGCATCCCAGTTTACAACTATACCATATGGGGGGTAATTATCAGTAAGTAATTAGTTAAGATTACTTAAAGGGGGTTTCCACGTTATGATTAAAATTGACCACGTTTTAGTAAATCAGAAGTTAGTGCAGCAGCCAAGGTTTGACAACAGTTTTTTATTTACTTAAAGAGATATTGACATTTTTCTATTCAGTTACGGCGGCCATTTTTTTATGTTTTGGATGAAAATCCAGAGGAGTAGAATTTATTTTCGAATCAAAATTCCAGTAATACATTTAAATTGGTTTTCTGGCTTCCTATGGCAGCACAATGGTAAAACGTTTGAATATACCGAACCGAATCCTGTCCATACTGACTACACATCACATGACCGTGGTGGGGCTTGCACAGTCCACCATGCCCTGATGTGCTGTTTATAGGAAACCATGGTCCTGTTGTGTCTCGTCAGTACAGACAGAAGACCCTCAGAGGACTTGGAGAGCGGCAATGAAGAAATTGGAGCAGTGTATTCAAAATGTGGCTGTAGGGAGCTTGCCCCTTTAAGACTCCATAATGAACACCTTAAAGGGGTTGTCTAAGTGAGACAGCCCTTTTAATAACAGACTCTTAATAATTTTTTTATATGTGTCACATAAAGTCCCTGCTACCAGGGACTTTTACTCTTCCTACTGGAGTTTTACACTTAATTGTCCACTAGGGGGCAGCAGAACCTTCAGGAACCATATTGTACTGAATCCTAAAAAACTGTGGATACCAAGACGACGGGGCTATGTTCACTTTATAGATTCATTATCAACATTGAATTGTGACAAAGTTTCAGGTGAAAGGATCAAAAATCTGAATTTATCCAAAAATGTTTTCAGTAATGTTTGAAAAAGGATGAAAACATCAGAATGAACATCCTCCTTGCTCTATTATACCCATACTTACCATTTTTTCGTTTTATCAGATCTCCTAATTGCTGCTGTAATGTACATATGATGCTCGCTCTGGTGTTGTCATGGTAACAGACAGACTTCCTGTTATGTGATCAACACTCTTATAAATGAAGTAAGGTGTGACGATCACATGACAGGAAGTCCAAGCAGAATTGGTTTGTGGATACTACTATGGCAACCCCAGAGCAAGCACAATATGTATCAGGAGAATCCCTTTAAGTGATCTTATTATCACCGATGACCAAATAATTAATTGTGATCAGTCACCATGACACTGAATGTATTATTCCTGGGTGAATTTAGTAGATGACGTCACTATAGAGCCACAAGCGCAGGTTTTTAGATACATATTGTGAGGGATGGGGGATGACATGGACTGGACCTCTACATCCCCCTCCTCACCCTGTGTAGCACCCTCTTAGGGGACTGTAGCGGCGGCCATGTTGGTTATCACCCAGTTTTCCCAGAAACAGATATGACAAATCAATGACTGGATATTTTTTGACGACTCAAGAACTAATTAACTTGAGATTTGTCAATAACACAAAGAGACGTGAGACTTGTATTAAAAAAAAATTGTGTATTAAAATTTGATTGGCTAATACCATTGTAAATGGGGCGGGGGGTAAGGAGTCAGGAGTGACAAGGAACGCGGCTGCAGACGCTCCTCTTTGAGGCGAGGTTGGTACGGTTGCATTAGTATTGACACTCTTTATCTGACGTAGGTGGGAGGGTCATTCTCATCATCATTACCGCGATGTTGACTAGAGGAAGAAGAAGAACACCGTGCATCGTCCCACTTAATACTCGTCTTTGAAGGGATACTCTGGATGATCGCTCCACCTGAAAAGACACAACATGGTGATGACTCCTCCTACTGTTCCAATATGGCTACAAATCTAGTCTAGTATTGTCTATGGAATTAAAATTAGCAGTTGTCAACATTGCGACGAGTCTCTTATCTCATGGCTACTATAATCAGCCATATTAGCTCTCATGGGGCTGCTTTTTCCGTCACCCGGTCAGTAAAAGTCTCCTTCCCTCTCAGTCTTAGGTAGTCCTATCAATCACATTGAGAAGAGATCCCTGTCACTGTACAGAGATTTGCTTGATTGAATCTGAAGACTGTGACACAGGATCTGGTATCAGTGACCGAATGTTAATTCGTCTATCAGGGATGTGTCAGACAGAGCCGAGGCCTTCAACCTCCGTTGTAGTTTATAAGGTCACAAGGCTTCGAGTTATTGTTGTTTTGATATTTTAATAACAAGCAAAGAAACAAAGAATACTGGGGAGTTTAGTTCAATGATAACATCAGTAAGGGAGGAAGTAGCTAACTTCTCCTCCTACTGAGAGGAATCAATATAACTGGCAGCTAGCTACATTTCTGCATTAAAAACAAAGGTAACTAACAATGCAATAGTTCTACTGAGCCCTGAGAGAAACAGATCTATCTATCTATCTATCTATCTATCTATCTATCTATCTATCTATCTATCTATCTATCTATCTATCTATCTATCTATCTATCTATCTATCTCATATCTATCTCTCTCATATCTATCTATCTATCTATCTATCTATCTCATATCTATCTCTCTCATATCTATCTATCTATCTATCTATCTATCTATCTATCTATCTATCTATCTATCTATCTATCTATCTATCTATCTATCTATCTATCTATCTATCTCACTCACATTAACAGCTCCACATAACGAATGTTCTTGTTCAGAGCTTCAACGTCCTTCATTTCCTGGTCAGTCAACGTGAAGTCAAATATCTGTGAATTTAAAGGTAAAATAAAAATAAAAAAGTTGATTTAAGAGGTTTTATTTCCATTTTCTGAGCAGTCATTACACAAAAAAGTGTCACTGTCATTTTATTTCGGTCCAACATTTTATGCTGATTAATATCATACTATATTTTTAAGGAATTCCGTTTTTTATACATATATATATAAAGCCTGTCTCACTATACATTTTTTTCCTATCTTTCTCCGTTATTTTGATATCGGTGACATTATATTTGGCGCCTGATATTTAAATAACCCCCTAAACTGTCAATGGGGTGTGCAATGGGCAAGGAGGCGTGTCACATCGCTGTGACACTGTCCAATCAGCTACAGACCTCGTCACAGCAAGAGCTGGAGAGAGGACAGCCAGAGCATGTGCGCACGCGCAGCTCCGCCGCCACCACCGAACAGAAGAGGAGTAGAAGAATGTGAATTCTTCTTCTTCTGTTCCATGGCGGCGGCTGACTGCATATGGATCTATAAAGTGAGATCGATATGTGCTGAATAAATACATACAGTATGTGCTCAGCTCCCCCTAGTGGTGGCTTCAGGCAGACACATTGTTTAAGAGTTCAGCAACAAAACAAAGTTTCTTGCCTGGAAGTTCTCTCTGATCCTCTGTGGATTAAAGCTTTTTGGAATAACCACAACTCCTCTCTGAATGTTGAATCGTAGCGCAACTTGGGCAGAGGTCTTGCTGTACTTTTTGGCGATGCGATTTAAGGTTGGATCCTCCAGTAGAGGCGGAGAAGACACATTCACCCTACAATGATAAAAGTGATACAATTATTAATCCCGGGATAGATCATCATTCATAGTCCGGATATGACATTTTTAGCTTTATAAGAATATCATTAACAGACGTCATCTGATATTGGAAAAACAAACTGCCCTTTTGCATTATAGGAGCTCGACTAACTAAGCTGCTATGTGCATATCTGGCAACCAGTTTACTGACTGTTTCCAGTGACAACCAGCAGAATAGTGAGTGCAGCTCTGGAGTATAATACAGGATGTAACTCAGGATCAGTACAGGATAAGTAATGTAATGTATATACACAGTGACTCCACCAGCAGAATAGTGAGTGCAGCTCTGGAGTATAATACAGGATGTAACTCAGGATCAGTACAGGATAAGTAATGTAATGTATGTACACAGTGACTCCACCAGCAGAATAGTGAGTGCAGCTCTGGAGTGTAATACAGGATATAACTCAGGATCAGTACAGGATAAGTAATGTAATGTATATACACAGTGACTCCACTAGCAGAATAGTGAGTGCAGCTCTGGAGTATAATACAGGATGTAACTCAGGATCAGTACAGGATAAGTAATGTAATGTATGTACACAGTGGCTCCACCAGCAGAATAGTGAGTGCAGCTCTGGAGTATAATACAGGATGTAACTCAGGATCAGTACAGGATAAGTAATGTAATGTATATACACAGTGACTCCACCAGCAGAATAGTGAGTGCAGCTCTGGAGTATAATACAGGATGTAACTCAGGATCAGTACAGGATAAGTAATGTAATGTATGTACACAGTGACTCCACCAGCAGAATAGTGAGTGCAGCTCTGGAGTATAATACAGGATGTAACTCAGGATCAGTACAGGATAAGTAATGTATGTACACAGTGACTCCACCAGCAGAATAGTGAGTACAGCTCTGGAGTATAATACAGGATATAACTCAGGATCAGTACAGGATAAGTAATGTAATGTATGTACACAGTGACTCCACCAGCAGAATAGTGAGCGCAGCTCTGCAGTATAATACGGGATGTAACTCAGGATCAGTACAGGATAAGTAATGTAATGTATGTACACAGTGACTCCACCAGCAAAATAATGAGTGCAGCTCTGGAGTATAATACAGGATGTAACTCAGGATCAGTACAGGATAAGTAATGTAATGTATATACACAGTGACTCCACGAGCAGAATAGTGAGTGCAGCTCTGGAGTATAATACAGGATGTAACTCAGGATCAGTACAGGATAAGTAATGTAATGTATGTACACAGTGACTGCACCAGCAGAATAGTGAGTGCAGCTCTGGAGTATAATACAGCCTGTGTGTGAACAAGTGTGTCTTATACATTTTCTGACAGTTTAAAGAGACACTATACCTAGAAATAATTGAGAAAAAATAGAAGGGAAACATTAGACTGTAAGGCCTCATGCACACGACCGTGTTTTTGCGTCCGCAATTCCCCCGCAAATCCACGGGAGAATTGCGGACCCATTCATTTCTATGGGCCCATACACACTATCCGTGTTTTCACGGGTCTCCGCATGTCCGCACATCCGTGCCGCAGAAACTCAGGACATGTCTTATTACGGGCCGCAAATTCGATGCGGACATGCCAATAGAAGTCAATGGGCCCGTGGAAATTGCGGATACACCTCCGTGTGTCATCCGCAGTTTGCGGATTTGCGGAAGTGTTGCTAGGTGACGAGCGGGAATGAGTTCTGTCGTCATCCTGTTTTACCTAGGCCTTTTTTTTTCATCCGCATTTTGCGGATTACATACGGATGAACTGCGGAGGACATTTCACGGAACACGGTCCTGCAATTTGCGGACCAGAAAAACTCTACGGTCCTGTGCATGAGGCCTAAGTTGTTCTGTGAGTTCCAAAAACAAACAGTCTAGGAGAAACAAGATCCATCATCTCCATGTTCTCCTCTTCATCTTTTTAAATCAATAGATTTTTATTGAAAAATGTTTACAATTTTTTTTCAAACAGTATAAACCATCCTTGGTCCTAGAACATGGACCTGCATACAATAATACATACATGTGATATGTCATTGAAGGATATACATAAACATAAACAAGAAACAACAGACAACTTTGCTATGCCATTTTCAATCCAATGTTAATAGTAAATATGTCATGTTACCAGATACATTTCTTCACTTAGGTGTAATACTTCGAATTTACCCAAAGCTCCCAATAACGTGAATTCTTGGCATAACCAGAGGGAGATTGTAATAGCATGGATTCATGGTGACATGCTACATTTACCCTGCCTATCACTTCCGATAAAGAAGGGGAAATAGTTGATTTCCAGGACTTGGCAATTGCCATTCTAGCAGCAATGCATGTTCTCTTCATCTTTACCTGCAACCCTAAGGGTATGTGCACACACACTAATTACGTCCGTAATTGACGGACGTATTTCGGCCGCAAGTCCCGGACCGAACACAGTGCAGGGAGCCGGGCTCCTAGCATCATACTTATGTACGATGCTAGGAGTCCCTGCCTCTCCGTGGATCTACTGTCCCGTACTGTAATCATGTTTACAGTACGGGACAGTTGTCCTGCAGCGAGGCAGGGACTTCTAGCATCGTACATAAGTATGATGCTAGGAGCCCGGCTCCCTGCACTGTGTTCGGTCCGGGACTTGCGGCCGAAATACGTCTGTCAATTACGGAGGTAATTAGTGTGTGTGCACATAACCTAAGAGTTGCTACTGAAGATGGGCACTACTGGCCTTGATGGCCTGGGCACCTGATATCAAACCAGGCACATCAAATCAAACTAATCCCGGAGAGCCCCATTAATATCTTATGTGATTGCCGCTGATTATTCCTTCTACCTTAACAGATCGGAGAATATATCACCCTCGGGAGGTTTCACATTCCTGAGATCAGCACAGGGAGGAAAACAACATGAACTTGACTAACTTTTTAATAATTTACAACTTTACCGTCTGCGTGCCGAAAGTAGGTCAATATTAACATTGGCGTGATTCAAATCCTTGTGTGGTGGCAAAACACGTATAAAGGAATCAACAAAGTCCTATTGGGCATTGCCCCCAAAAAGAATAAAAATATCTAAGTCGTCCTCTACTGTCAAGTTTTTCAATATCCTCCTATCCAGCCATTACAGAATATCTCTTTTTGGGAAGGCTGGGTGCAAACTAATATGGCCTCCAATTAAAGGGGTTCTGCGATTTTTGAATTTTTTCTTAATCTTGCCCTCTTATTCATGAGTGCTGGGGTGGGGTGCCAATGTATGGACCTGAGCGCCACTGCAAAGTTTACATGCAGAGGGGCTCAGGTCAGCAAATTGCAGAGTCCTCTTATTCTACATTAATTAGAGGGCTAGATTAATACAAAAAAATCCCAAACAACCCCTTTAAGCCCCCACAGGGGCTGTCAATCCACCTTTCTACAGTCCTGAATGGCAAAGCTAACAAGTTATGAAAAAAAATAAGAGCGTATTATTTTATTTAACATTCTTGGGTGGATAAACCCTGCAGTAACTGTAATGGCATGGGCGAACCTAGTAGCCAAAATCCCCTTCTGAGCAGTTCTGCAGAAAACTATTGAGTTAAATAAAATGAAAAAATTCTCTCGCCACTAGAGGGAGCTCACTGCACATTGACTTATTAATGAGTACAATTGAAGCTGTCAATTCCTATGCAGTGAGCTCCCTTTGGTGGCAGCTGCAGGAAGACAGAGTTGTATTATGGTTGTGTGAAGGGAAGCAGAGGTTTTGGAGCTTTGTATTAGAAAAAACAGAGCTCCGACTCCTATAAGAATGTAATATTTTCTCATATATTATATAATATTATGTCTTAACCACTTAATCACCCTACATCTTCGTGTATATAAGATAGTAACTTAGAAACCTCTAGACCACAATGGATAATGGATATCAATATTGCTCACTTTTTCACCCTAGACCACCAGAGATACTAGGTATTAACCTGTAAGCCACTCTAGACCACCAGGAATATTAGATATTAATCCATAACCATCTTAAACCACCATGGATAATGAATATCAATATTAACCCCTTCACCACCCTAGACCACCAGAGATACTAAGTATAAATTTCTAAACCCCTCTAGACCACAAGGGACATTACATATTAACCTACAACCATCCTCGACCACCACGAAGAATGGATATCAATATTAGCCCTTTCATCACCCTAGACCACCAGGGACATTACATATTAACCCATAACTATGCTAGACCACCATGGATAATGGATTTAAATATTAACCCTAGACCACCAGAGATACTAGTTATAAATTGCTAAAACCCTCTAGACCACCAGGAATAGTAGATATTAACACATAACTATCCTAGACCACAATGGATAATGAATATCAACATTAACCTTAGACCACCTTATATACTAGATATTAACCACTAAGCCCCTCTAGACCACCAGGAATATTAGATATTAACCCATAACTATCCTAGACCACAATGGATAATGAATATCAACATTAACCCCTACATTACCTTAGACCACCTTATATACTAGATATTAACCACTAAGCCCCTCTAGACCACCAGGAATAGTAAATATTAACCAATAACCTGCCTAGATTACAATGAATAATGGATATTAAACCCTAAATCAATCTGGACCACCAGAGATACTAGGTGATTACTACTAAGCTCATCTAGACCACCAGGGACATTACAAAAATCGTATCTCTATCCACTGTACCATCCTATGCCAAAATGCGCTACGTAGCACATCTCTGTATTGGGCACTTGGAAACCTATCTAGAGTTAGAATGACGTTCGGATCTTTGTGAGTCACCACCCAACATTAGCGTATAATAGCTTGTACCACCTACCATGATTCATCACGACACGTCCCAATTGGACTGTAGCCCACGATGATAATGTCGTGTTGTTGGCAGAACTCCAGTAACTTTGGCTGGGTGAAGTATGGGTGGCATTCAACCTGCACCAACACAGAAAGTATAAGTACCCGACCTGCACCCTGTACCCTGTGAGACCCGGAACACACACAGATATGTACCAATACCCGAAAGCCAACCCCAAAGTCATACACCATAATTGCACCTGTTACCTTCTCCCAGTCTCACCTGGTTGGAGGTGGGCTTGTACTTTAATCCCGGCTTATTAAGAATCAGCTCTAGCTGTCTACGGTTAAAATTGGAGACCCCCAAGGATTTCACGAGGCCGGCGTCCTTACACTCTTCTAGAGCCTAAGCCAAGAAAATAATTATAATATACAGTTACTAGAAACAGTCAGCAATAAACCAGTGCCCCTCCTGTCATGGTCTTCAGTGCTATCATGTCTACTTAAAACAATATTTCACTTCTTTTGCACTGCTTTTAAAAATATTATCTTATTCTCCATTCACATCCGAAGCTGCATTTAGAATTTTGTTCGTTGATGGCTGTTATGGTCATGTGACGTAACAGCTGCCATCTGAAATCCCACCATGCACTGCTTTTTTATAACTAGAAGATTTCTGGATGCAGATTTGGATGTGAACGAGTTAAAAAAACAAAAAACATCATTAAAGTCAAAAGATAATGTAAAGTATTTGCTAAGTTGCGCGTCATTATACGTAGATTGAAAAGGTTAAAGGTTGTAAAAAGTTTATAAATATCACTTTCAAATCATGAAACATGTAAGCCCCGCCTCTGCAATCTCTTAATAACACAAGAACGCCCCCTTTGATGCAAATTAGCACACCCAACGCCCCTTTTGTAGCCTGGTTCTGCCTGGGAAGTCCTGCAAACATCAGGAATATTATCAAGTATGAGGTTTTTCAAGACTTAACTGAGCATGCTCCTGCCAGTACATGGTCTGTTCACTCTCTCATTAATACAGATTAATGCATGCTCCTGCCAGCACATAGGCTGTTCACTCTCTCATTAATACAGATTAATGCATGCTCCTGCCAGCACATAGGCTGTTCACTTTCTCATTGAGGGTATGTGCACACACACTAATTACGTCCGTAATTGACGGACGTATTTCGGCCGCAAGTACCGGACCGAACACAGTGCAGGGAGCCGGGCTCCTAGCATCATAGTTATGTACGATGCTAGGAGTCCCTGCCTCGCTGCAGGACAACTGTCCCGTACTGTAATCATGTTTTCAGTACAAGACAGTTGTCCTGCAGCGAGGCAGGGACTCCTAGCATCGTACATAAGTATGATGCTAGGAGCCCGGCTCCCTGCACTGTGTTCGGTCCGGGACTTGCGGCCGAAATACGTCCGTCAATTACGGACGTAATTAGTGTGTGTGCACATACCCTAATACAGATTAATGCATGCTCCTGCCAGCACATAGGCTGTTCACTCTCTCATTAATACAGATTAATGCATGCTCCTTCCAGCACATAGGCTGTTCACTCTCTCATTAATACAGATTAATGCATGCTCCTGCCAGCACATAGGCTGTTCACTCTCTCATTAATACAGATTAATGCATGCTCCTGCCAGCACATAGGCTGTTCACTCTCTCATTAATACAGATTAATGCATGCTCCTGCCAGCACATAGGCTGTTCACTTTCTCATTAATACTGAATAATGCATGCTCCTGCCAGCACATAGGCTGTTCACTCTCTCATTAATACTTATTTCCATCATACCACAGCTGCCGGGTCACAATGTCTATACAAATTCCAATAGTCCTGCAGAATACGACAATATACGTTGCCTTACCTCCCAAGTAGCGCACAGATCCGTCTTGTGATACAGGAACTTTCCATTTCCATCTCTTGGGTAAATTTCATTGCCCGGCTGCAAAAGATAAAATATCGACAGCCATCACTTATTGTTCCGTCACATATGTGACCCCCGCCTATTCGGAGAAAGCGTGGCCTGTGACCCCCTATTCTGCATTTGAAGCTGGGCAGCGTCCGTTGCAATAAGGAGGAGAGGCAGAGGAGAGGCCGAACATGTGATCATCTCTCTTCATTATAGTCTATGGGCGTTACCGAAACAGCCAGGACTCGATAGACCCTTTTCTTCTGCCCAAAAAATTGGCACCCCACCTGTTTGACATTTATAGCTTATGGATATGCCATAAATATCTATGGTTGGAATACCCCTTTAAAAAAAAGCAAAATTTGCAACCAAAAATTCTAATAATATTAATAATCACGTAAGATATTTACCTTAAAGGCCATTGGCAGCTCGACTATATATAAATCCACATAATCCAAACCTAATGTTTTTAAAGTCTTTTCCAATGTTGGTCGAACAAGTTCTGGAGGGTGACAGGTATTCCAAAGCTAAAACAACAAGAAGTAAGAAAAATATATGAATTGAAAAATTCTGTTGTTACAAATTAAATCGGACAAATCTGCTTAATATCAAAGAACAATATGGAGGCCGGGGAGTCAGAGTTGTAATCATTGATTTTAAAAATGTGCGGAAATGTACAATGGAGGTGTGATATATCCTCAGTAATCCCGGGATAAATCCTCTAGAAAATGCTGAGGCAGCCACCACTAGGGGGTGCTGGATGTATATCTATTTAGATCAATGGGAACGGTATAAATATGGTTGTAGTGAGCTCCCCCTAGTGGTGCCTGGAGGCATTTAGAATTATATAAGTAGTTTTCTGATTTGTTAATTGAGGGAAATCTGCTGACATAATTGTTTATAGAGGGGGCAATCTGTAGGCACTGTTTATGGGGTGAGACACTCTTCTGACACGGTCTATGGGTGCACTCTGCTTGTAGTTTTGTTTATTGGGGGCATTCTGCTGGCAGTATTGTTCATGGGGGCACTTTTTTTGCAATGTTTATTAGGGGTCCTCTTCTGAGGGGGCACTCTGCTTAGTTGTTTATGGAGTCACTCTGCACTGTTAACAGAGGCACTGCTGAGGACGACTTAAAGGGGTTATTCCATCAGGAACATTTATAACATATCCACAGGATATCTCATAAATGTCAGATCGATGCGGGTCCCACCTCTGGGACCCGCACCTATCTTTAGAACGGGGCCCCCTACACCCCTTTCTACCTTTTTCTGCTCCCGCTGCCTCCCGGCCACTTCCTGACTATATGGTCGGGAGTTACAAAAACAGCGTAGTTCGCTAAGATACGCTGTTTCCATTAGTGCCATAGAACTGAATGGTAGTTACAGAAACAGCATAGCTCGCATGCCACACTGCTTTCGTAACTGCCATTCACTACTATGGGAGTTACGGAAACAGCGTAGCTTAGCGAACTACGCTGTTTTCGTAACTCCCGACCATATACAGTGGATATAAAAAGTCTACACACCCCTGTTAAAATGCCGGGTTTTTGTCATCTTACAGAATTAGTTCAAGATGAATCATTTCAGAAATTTTTACACCTTTAATGTGACCCATAATCTGTACAATTCCATTGAAAAACAAAGTAAAATCATTTAATGGGGGGAAAAAAACCCCGACAATAATGTGGTTGCATAAGTGTAAACACCCTGTTATAATTGGGGATGTGGTTAAATGGTAGTCAGTACACAGCTGCCATTATTTAAAATGATTCTGAGTAACCCCATATAAAGTTCAGCTGTTCTACTAGGATTTTCCTGACATTTTCTTTGTTGCATGTGAAAGCAAAAGTCATGGTCCGTAAAGAGCTTACAACAAATCAAAGGGATCCAATTATTGAAAGGTATCAGTCAGGAGAAGGGTACCAAAGAATTTCCAAGGCATTAGATATACCATGGAACACAGTGAAGACGGTCAACAAGAAGTGGATTACATTTGGCACAACAGTGACATTACCAAGAACTGGACGTCCTTCAAAACGTGATGAAAAGACAAGACGAAAATTGGTCCGGGAGGCTACCAGGAGGCCTACAGCAACATTAAAGGAGCTGCAGGACTTTCTGTCAGGTACTGGTTGTGTAGTGCATATGACAACAATCTCCCATGTTCTTCATATATCTGGGCTGTGGGGTAGGGTGGCAAGACGGAGGGCTTTTCTAACAAAGAAAAACATCCAAGCCCGGCTATGTTTTGCAAAGATCTTCATCAAGTCTGCCAAAAGCATGTGGGAAAACATGTTATGTCTGATGAGACCAAGGTTTAACCTTTTGGCCATAATTCGAAAAGATACAGTATGTTTGTCGCAAAGCCAACACTGCACATCACCAAAAAAACACCATACCCACAGTGAAGCATGGTGGAGGCAGAATTATGGAGCATGGTGGGGGCGGCAATATGGAGCATGGTGGGGCGGTATTATGGAGCATGGTGGGAGCAGCATTATGGAGCATGGCGGAGGCAGCATTATGGAGCATGGTGGAGGCAGCATTATGGAGCATGGTGGAGGCAGCATTATGGGGCATGGTGGAAGCAGCATTATGGAGCATGGTGGAGGCAGCATTATGGAGCATGGTGGAGGCAGCATTATGGAGCATGGTGGAGGCAGCATTATGGAGCATGGTGGAGGCAGCATTATGGAGCATGGTGGAGGCAGCATTATGGAGCATGGTGGAGGCAGCATTATGGAGCATGGTGGAGGCAGCATTTTAGAGCATGGTGGAGGCAGCATTATGGAGCACGGTGGAGGCAGCATTATTGAGCACGGTGGAGGCAGCATTATGGAGCATGGTGGGGGCAGCATTATGGAGCATGGTGGAGGCAGCATTACGGAGCATGGTGGGGGCAGCATTACGAAGCATGGTGGAGGCAGCATTATGGAGCATGGTGGAGGCAGCATTATGGAGCATGGTGGAGGCAGCATTTTAGAGCATGGTGGAGGCAGCATTATGGAGCATGGTGGAGGCAGCATTATTGAGCACGGTGGAGGCAGCATTATGGAGCATGGTGGGGGCAGCATTATGGCGCATGGTGGAGGCAGCATTACGGAGCATGGTGGGGGCAGCATTACGAAGCATGGTGGAGGCAGCATTATGGAGCACGGTGGAGGCAGCATTATGGAGCATGGTGGGGGCAGCATTACGGAGCATGGTGGAGGCAGCATTACGGAGCACGGTGGAGGCAGCATTATGGAGCACGGTGGAGGCAGCATTATAGAGCATGGTGGGGGCAGCATTATGGAGCATGGTGGAGGCAGCATTATGGAGCATGGTGGAGGCAGCATTATGCAGCACGGTGGAGGCAGCATTATGGAGCACGGTGGAGGCAGCATTATGGAGCACGGTGGAGGCAGCATTATGGAGCATGGTGGGGGCAGCATTATGGAGCATGGTGGGGGCAGCATTATGGAGCATGGTGGGGGCAGCATTATGGAACATGGTGGAGGCAGCATTATGGAGCATGGTGGGGGCAGCATTATGGAGCATGGTGGGGGCAGCATTATGGAGCATGGTGGGGGCAGCATTATGGAACATGGTGGAGGCAGCATTATGGAGCATGGTGGAGGCAGCATTATGGAGCATGGTGGAGGCAGCATTAGGGAGCATGGTGGGGGCAGCATTATGGAGCATGGTGGAGGCAGCATTATTGAGCATGGTGGGGGTAGCATTATGGAGCATGGTGGAGGCAGCATTATGGGGCATGGTGGAGGCAGCATTATGGAGCAAGGTGGAGGCAGCATTATGGAGCATGGTGGAGGCAGCATTATGGAGCACGGTGGAGGCAGCATTATGGAGCACGGTGGGGGCAGCATTATGAAGCAGGGTGTAGGCAGCATTATGGAGCATGGTGGAGGCAGCATTATGAAGCATGGTGGAGGCAGCATTATGGGGCACGGTGGAGGCAGCATTATGGAGCACGGTGGAGGCAGCATTATGGAGCACGGTGGGGGCAGCATTATGGAGCAGGGTGTAGGCAGCATTATGGAGCATGGTGGAGGCAGCATTATGAAGCATGGTGGAGGCAGCATTATGGGGCACGGTGGAGGCAGTATTATGGAGCATGGTGGAGGCAGCATTATGGAGCAAGGTGGAGGCAGCATTATGGAGCATGGTGGAGGCAGCATTATGAAGCATGGTGGAGGCAGCATTATGGAGCATGGTGGGGGCAGCATTATGGATTATGGTGGAGGCAGCATTATGGGGCATGGTGGAGGCAGCATTATGGAGCACGGTGGAGGCAGCATTATGGAGCACGGTGGGGGCAGCATTATGGAGCAGGGTGTAGGCAGCATTATGGAGCAGGGTGTAGGCAGCATTATGGAGCAAGGTGGAGGCAGCATTATGAAGCATGGTGGAGGCAGCATTATGGGGCACGGTGGAGGCAGTATTATGGAGCATGGTGGAGGCAGCATTATGGAGCAAGGTGGAGGCAGCATTATGGAGCATGGTGGAGGCAGCATTATGAAGCATGGTGGAGGCAGCATTATGGAGCATGGTGGGGGCAGCATTATGGAGCATGGTGGGGGCAGCATTATGGATTATGGTGGAGGCAGCATTATGGGGCATGGTGGAGGCAGTATTATGGAGCACGGTGGAGGCAGCATTATGGAGCACGGTGGGGGCAGCATTATGGAGCAGGGTGTAGGCAGCATTATGGAGCATGGTGGAGGCAGCATTATGAAGCATGGTGGAGGCAGCATTATGGGGCACGGTGGAGGCAGTATTATGGAGCATGGTGGAGGCAGCATTATGGAGCAAGGTGGAGGCAGCATTATGGAGCATGGTGGAGGCAGCATTATGAAGCATGGTGGAGGCAGCATTATGGAGCATGGTGGGGGCAGCATTATGGATTATGGTGGAGGCAGCATTATGGGGCATGGTGGAGGCAGCATTATGGAGCACGGTGGAGGCAGCATTATGGAGCACGGTGGGGGCAGCATTATGGAGCAGGGTGTAGGCAGCATTATGGAGCATGGTGGAGGCAGCATTATGAAGCATGGTGGAGGCAGCATTATGGGGCACGGTGGAGGCAGTATTATGCTTTGGGGCTGTTTTCTGCAGCGGAAACTGGGGCTTTAGTCAAGGTGGATGAAATTATGAACAGTTAGAAATTTCAGTCAATATTGGCACAAAACCTGGAGGCCTCTGCTAAGAAGCTGAAGAGGAATTTCACCTTTCAGCACGACAACGACCCAAAGCAGAACCTCCAAATCATCAAAAGAATGGCTTCACCAGAAGATCAACATTTTGGAATGGCCCAGCCGGAGCCCAGACCTGAATCCGATTGAAAATCTGTGGGGTGACCTGAAGAGGCCGTACACAGGAGACTCCCCCGCAATCTGACAGATTTGGAGCTTTTGCAAGGAAGAGTGGGCAACAATTGCCAAGTCAAGATGTGCCATGCTGATAAACTTCTACCCAAAAAGACTGAATGCCGTCATAAAGTCAAAGGGCAATTCAACAAAGTATTCATTTAAGGGTGTACAGAGTTAGTTATGTAACCACATTATTTTTGTTCTTTATTTTTATTTTTCCACCTTAAAGGATTTCAGTTTGTTTTTCAATGGAATTGTACAGATTATAGGTGACATTAAAGGTGGAAAAAGTTCTGAAATTATTCATCTTGGACTGATTTTGTAACATGACAAAAACCTGGCATTTTAACAGGGGTGTGTTGACTTTTTATATCCACTGCAGTCAGGAAGTGGCCGGGAGGCAGCGGGAGCAGAAAAAGGTAGAACGCGGTTTAGGGGGCCCCGTTCTAGAGATAGGTGCGGGTCCCAGAGGTGGGACCCGTATCTATCTGACATTTATCACATATCCTGTGGATGTGCCATAAATGTCCCTGATGGGAAAACCTCTTAGGGGATTTATCGAATGTCTATAGATTTTAGACAAGATGCGAATCAAAAATAGAAGACTACGTAAGATTCGTCAATGTTACATATCATAGAAAATATAGACGTAAAGAAAAAATTCTAAGAAGATTTAAAGCATCTTGTTGAGATGTGAGTTAAATTAAGAATAAAACATTGTGGTGTCCTGCGGGACTGAAGACATATTTCGATGGTGGAAAAGAGAACATAAGTTCTGGAAGAAAATTCCTCAGAAACCATTCAGTTATTTGTGTCTGTGGACAGAAGCCATGAGACGGAGCCAAGAGTTGTCTGGTGGGCCATAGAATTCCTGGAAATTTAGGAGAACCTGAACTAGCCTTGTAGGACCCGGAGTCCTTCCAACTAGAAAACCCTTGATGTGTCCTCTCTCGTCTTGGAAGAGGTCACGACAGCCGTTCATTGGCAGAAGACCTGCTATAAGGAGCCATCAGCCAGGAGAATATTCAATTACTCATCTACTTACTGAGAGTTTTCTTCCAAATAACGTAACGAGACTCGTTCCTGGGGAAGAACATAGGTTTTCTTTGCCAAGGCTCAAACTACCTATTCTTCAAGTTTCCAAGAATTTGGATTTCACTTCGAATACTTAAATACTGGGAGTATTTCTAACTTCTACAGATTCATCATTGATGTCCTACTATGGGTGTTGGGTCTTCCATGTAGCGATAGCCTGGAGTTACCCTTTTAATGGGTTATAATAAAAATGTTTAGCTTAAAATGCCCGAAGGCCCACGTACCTTTCCACAGTAGAAGATATCTTCTCTCTTCAACTTCCCTTCAGCTATCTTTTCTCTGATAGCCTCTCCAACCTCGTGTTCATTGTAATACACAAAAGCCCCATCAATGTGACGATATCCAATGTCTATGGCCAATTTGACAGATTCCAAGCAGGTTCCTTTCGGGGTCTGCAAGATCCAAAGGAATTATTACCAAAAGTGTCCATATAAAAGAAAAAACACAGTCTAGAAATAGTAATTCTACTGTAGGATGTTCGAAATAGAAGGAACGTTCCATCCGATAACATTCATCGCCTATCCACTGGATACTCCCAGAAGTTGTATGGAAACAGGCAAGTGCTCTCCTTAAAGTTTCCATACCTCACATAGAGTCATAAGGAGCGAGACCGCCGATACATACAACCCCTCCTCACTACAGTGCTGGTGTGGAGGGGCTGGAGTCCAAAATTACCAAGTTCCAAACAAAACCCCTGGAAGTAATGTCAGAACTGTTTATCATGAGCTTTATGGATTGTGTTTCTGTGTCCGGGATCAGCCATGGATCACCATGAATGGTGCTAAGTGTCATCTAGAGTGGAGTTAAGCCACCACCATTGGACTGGTGCTTCACCATCCGACAGTCTGATTGACTAGTCAGGGTTTAGTGCGTGCTTGTCCATGACAATAATTCAAAATTTGGTGGAGGAGGAATAATGATCGGGGGAATTTTTGACCTCTTAGTCCTAGAGAAGAAGCATCTCTAGAAGAAAATGTAAAGAATCATGGACGTTGGGCATTGGGTCAGCAGTTTGCCGAAAGTCCCTTCTTTTTGGACCTTCACAATGTCCCGGGCACAAAACAAGGTCTATAAACAATGCTTTGTTGGGGAAGAACATGACTACCCTGACCTTAAAGGGGTTATCTTAAGACAGACATTGTAGGCACATGAACAATGACCAAACATGTGGCCCCCGGATAAGGCAAAGCGGAACCAACGGCGGACATTGCAGCAGAACACTTTCCTACCGCCAATGACACTACTTTCTAGTGATTGAAAGGTCCTGGTAATAACCCCTTTGGCACCCAACATCACTGCCCAATCTTTTTAATGCTCTACGGGCCAAATGGGCATAAATCCTGCAGCCATGTTCCAAAATGCTGCCCTTTGGCAGGAGTCTGTAATAATAAGTGGGGACCACTTCCATATAGATGCCCATGGTTTTGGAGCGAGATCTTCCAAAACTACATATGAGTGTCCTGTCAGGTGCCCACATACTGTTGGCCATGTATTTTTTTGCAGTGTGGGAAGAGTCATGGAAAGATCAAGCAATTTTCATTCATATTTGGGTCTTATCAGGTCTGAACCCACGACCCCAGGCCTCCTGGCCTGCAGGATAACCTCTCAGCTACAAAGTGCAAAAAAGTTCACATAACTAATCTAAGGTTAAGTCAACAGTTATGCGGGACTTATCTTTTTAGGGCTGGGTTATTTAACCATTTTAGGACCAAGGGTCATTAATATGTTTTGGAATTTTGCATGCCAAAGGTGAATATCTCTGTTTTTGCAGGCCTTTAAAGGCTATGTACACCTTTGAGGGCATTTTTAAAAATAAATAAATAGATGAGTCAGTGTGATTAGTGTAACTTTGTTAATAGTTTTTATTAAAAAAAACCTTTTACTTTAGGAGATACAGCTGTTCTGTATTCTCTATACACAGCCACTGTATCGTTCACTTTACACTGAATCCGTCAGTCCTGCGGACCTGACGTGTTCATTCTCTGTGGGTCCTGCAACTTAGATGTGATCGATTACAGGTGAATCCTACGTGTCAGACACGCAGGACCGGCCGACACTGAACATGTCAGGTCCGCACTCTAATGTAGTTGGTATATAAAATGAAATGTACCCCATAAAATAACCCTCTAATTCTCCGGGCACCGGACGTACATGCCGGAAGCAGTTGTCTCTGGCAACAGAATAGCGGCCGAGCTGCAGCACTGTTCAAGTGAATAGGAGGAGAGCTGCAGTTCTGCAGCACGGCCGCTATGCTATGTACAGAGCCAACTGCTTCCGGCACCGTACATCGCATAATAGGCAATAGCATCTGATGCCCACAGGCCACCAAAGCGGCTGATCGGTGCGGGGTTCAGGTGTCGGACCCCCACAGATCATGTACTGATGACCTATCCGGTGGATAGGTCATCAGTTGTCCGGCAGTGTAGCTGTGGATTTAGCACTGGGGTAAGATATAACTCTTAGTAAAAGCAGCAGCAGCATGGAAAACATCATACAGCAGTAATGAGCAGTGTAGCTGCAATCCGGCAGTGGGGTTAGATATAACACTTACTAGAAGCTGCAGCGTCTGTGTCTCTCTGCCTCTCTCTCTGCTCCAGCACCCTCCAATCCTTCTCCCTCCCCTCTCCATAGACTTCTATGGGCAGCTGTAACCTAAACCTTCAGTGACTTTATAGTCCATCTTGTTTTGAGGAGGGGGATTTAGAAGTAGATCCAGAGTGAGTGAACAGTTAGGCTGGGTTCACACGACCTATATTCAGACGTAATTTGGGCGTTTTACGCCCCGAGTTACGTCTGAAAAACGGCTCCAATACGTCGGCAAACATCTGCCCATTACTTTCAATGGGTTTGCCGATGTACTGTGCCGACGACCTGTCATTTTACGCGTCGCTGTCAAAAGACGGCGTGTAAAATTACAGCCTCGTCAAAAGAAGTGCAGGACACTTCTTGGGACGTAATTGGAGCCGTTTTTCATTGACTCCAATGAAGAACAGCTCCAAATTACGTCTGTAATGGACGCCCAGCAAAACGCGAGTACGAGCAATTACGTCTGAAATTCAGGAGCTGTTTTCTCCTGAAAACAACTCCGTAATTTCAGACGTAATTGCAGTTATCGTGTGCACATACCCTTAGGAGAGAGCGGGGGAGGAAAGGAGCCTCATAAGTGGAGAAAGAGGCTTTTTTTCATATTTTACAAAGTTTCTTATATTTGCTTGTACTAAAGTTTGTGACGATTTAAGGACCAAAGGCGCTTTGCTGAAAAAGTACATAATGTGCCGCAGGGTGTACTGCACCGCACGTTGTTGTTTCATTCATAGAACAGTGTGAAATCATGTGGTCAAAAGTCACCGGGTTCAGAAGGACTTTGAAAGGATTATATAATAAAAGCATTGTACGCCGCACACTGAACACTACCGAAAGGCTATGTTCACACAGAGATTTTTGCAGGCAAAAAATTCTGCCTCAAAATTCCGTTTGGAATTTTGAGGCAGATTTTGATCTGCCTGCACGCCGTTTGTCGCGTCTTTCGCTGCGTTTATCGCTCATGCCTATTGAGCACCGTGGGCAAAAACACTTTGAAATACGGTTTCTCTGCCTCCCATTGATGACAATAGGAGGTCAGAGACGTAAACGCCCGGAGATAGGGCATGTCGCTTCTTTTTCCCGCGAGACGGTTTTTCCGCTAGCCGGAAAAAAACACCTCCGCCTCCCATTGAAATCAATGGGAGACATTTTCGGACGTTTTCCGACGCGGTTTCTGCGTCAAAAAAACTCTGTGTGAACTGACCCTACGGGGAATTTACACTAGGCGATGATCGTGTAGACGAGCATTCATATAATGCTCGCTAAAAAAGTAAAATATTCTGGTTGTCAGCCGCACATCTTGGGAGACGCGCTGCCGACATGATAATAATGTACGGGGACGAGCGATCATAGTAACATCCGCTCATCCCCATCCATAGCTCCGTGTGACAGGAGCAAGCGAGCGCCGATCAACGATGTCTGGTTGATCGGCGCTCGCTGCACCGGCCGATTATCTGCCGGCATAATAGGGCTTTTACTCCCATGCCTTCCCTCCCCCCGCCTTTACAAAGGAAAACGGGACTGTTGACTTAAAGGGAAGGTGTCATGATTTATTTTATTATAATTATTGTTATTATATTGCTTTTAATAACATAAATTGTATTTATTTGTATTGTCACTTTCTACTTACTGTGTTCTTATTTTTACTTCTCTATGGGGGCTGACATTTTTTTTTTCATCTCTGTATGTGTCGATTAACAACACATACAGAGATGGAATACGGCACATACAGCCCCATAGAGAATGCGAACGGGAGCCGTCCCATTCTCAGAAGCGAATGGCGTCTGTGTGGGAACGGCGCATGCGCCGCTCCCACACAGACCAAAACGAAGCTCGTTCGTAGAGCGAAATCCGGCGCCATTTTCATGTGGACCGGAAGCCGCTGCCGGACAGTAAGATGACGACTTCTGGCCGCGGCTTCCGGCCATATGTTCAACGAAGCGAAGGCGCAAGGAAGAGGAGCGTAGACCAGCGGAGGCAGGAGCAGGTAATTTATGTTCGTGTATGTGATGTGTGTATTATGTTCGTGTGATACTGTCTGCTGAGCCCTGTATCTAATCCTCCTACACTGTGCAGTCGCTCAGAAAATGGCGGCTCAGAAAATGGCGGCACACAGTGTAGGAGGTTTGAAGACATTCAAGAAGGGAGGGGGGATTGTGTGAGGACACTAGAGAGAGTGTGTCCACCCCAAATTTGCAGCATATAGCAATGAGGTTGCTTTACCACATCGCAATGCTGCAATTTTGGGAACTGCTCCCTCTAGTGACCAGCAAATGGAAATGTTTTAAATTAGAATCTAATTTATAATATTTCCTGACTTGTGATAAAAAATAAAGATTAAAACAATGTGTAATCACTTGTATACTAATTGTTTAACTGAAAAAAAAAAATCATAATTTCTAGCGACACGTTCCCTTTAAAAGATAATCTAAATTATTGTACTTTTAATACAGAAATATAAAAAAATCTCTTGTACAAGTGATCGCACGATCGCTTGTTCAAGTCTCCTAGTGGGACTAAAAATTTTTTAAAAAATGACGAGTTTTTTTTTACTATTAGGCTGGATTCACACGAGCATGTTCGGTCCGTAAAGGACGGAACGTATTTCGGCCGCAAGTCCCGGACCGAACACAGTGCAGGGAGCCGGGCTCCTAGCATCATAGTTATGTACGACGCTAGGAGTCCCTGCCTAGCTGCATGACAACTGTCCCGTACTGTAATCATGTTTTCAGTTTTTCAGTCATTGTAGGGTACAATATATAAATAAAGAATGGCTGCCGCGGGAAGGGGTTAATCAGCACAGAATTTCGGACTCAAGTACAACATGGCGTTCAAAGTTAGATGTAATAAAATGTTCGAAATGACGTTTTCCTTTAAGAAGATCCCGGCACGGAGGGCTCGTAGTATTACCCGCTTCTTACATTACTGATTCTATTGCGTTAATGATTATACGGATAAGGAATTACTAAAAGGAAAAACCTCTGTACGACATGAACTATAAACCATGACCGATGTTCATCCATAATCACCAAACACGACACGATCTCTGACCTAGAAAAGATAAAATGAATAGGAAGATCCTGAGAAATATTCACTGACACGAGGTCACGAAAAATGTCCATCCATGTAAAAAGTGAATGACCCCGGGTTCATAGAAAGGGGCAAATAAATATATTCTAGGGCCCCAAAAAGCCAGTATCCTGTACCCCAAGTGTCAGTGTATCATTATCCTGTACCCCAAGTGTCAGTGTCATTATCCTGTACGCCAAGTGTCAGTGTGTCATTATCCTGTACCCCAAGTGTCAGTGTATCATTATCCTGTACCCCAAGTGTCAGTGTATCATTATCCTGTACGCCAAGTGTCAGTGTGTCATTATCCTGTACCCCAAGTGTCAGTGTGTCATTATCCTGTACCCCAAGTGTCAGTGTCATTATCCTGTACGCCAAGTATCAGTGTCCTGTACCTCAAGTGTCAGTGTCATTATCCTGTACCCCGAGTGTCAGTGTCCTGTACCTCAAGTGTCAGTGTCATTATCCTGTACCCCAAGTGTCAGTGTCATTATCCTGTACGCCAAGTGTCAGTGTCATTATCCTGTACGCCTAGTGTCAGTGTGTCATTATCCTGTACCCCAAGTGTCAGTGTCATTATCCTGTACCCCAAGTGTCAGTGTCATTATCCTGTACGCCAAGTGTCAGTGTGTCATTATCCTGTACCCCGAGTGTCAGTGTCCTGTACCTCAAGTGTCAGTGTCATTATCCTGTACGCCAAGTGTCAGTGTCCTGTACCTCAAGTGTCAGTGTCATTATCCTGTACCCCAAGTGTCATAGTCCTGTACCCCACGTGTCCGTGTGTCATTGTCTCATTATTAGCTGGATCCTTTGAGTCAGAGACATGCAGGA
Organism: Rhinoderma darwinii; assembly: GCF_050947455.1. NCBI lineage: Eukaryota > Metazoa > Chordata > Amphibia > Anura > Rhinodermatidae > Rhinoderma > Rhinoderma darwinii. The sequence continues at coordinate 7,548,331 of NC_134689.1, read as the reverse complement.
CCAGCTTTTAGCACAGCCGTTAGTTCAGCTGACCTGACGGAATCGGCTCTGACGGCAGTATACAGCTTTTATATATACAGGATACACCGAAGCTGTATTTTAAAAAGTAAAAAAAATAATCAAAGTAAATTTAAAACTTGCTTTAAATCATTGCTTTACAAAAAAAGAAAAAAAAAAAGTGGGTACAAAGGTTTCCATAGCCGGAGATATCACTGATAATTTTCATTCGACAACAATTCTGAAATTGTCTTAATCTACAAATATCTTGTTCAATTCTACATGTAAGTGACATTGTGAAGCCGGAGCTGTAAATGCCTCCAGTGATAACAGAAGATCCCCACCATAAAAGAAGAATACAAGGGTAAGCCAAGGTCGCAGCCAGGGAATGGCAGCCGATATCAACCCTTACCTTATCACTGCAACCTTTATGATGAAAATGTGTTCACTGTAACGCCATGAAAACCTGGCCAGAGATAGAATAATCATCACTAATGGTCCCGCCGTAAAGCAGAAATATCATTATGTCAGTACCGCAATGATCGGGTCCAACCTGAGCACCAAATCCCCTGCATAGACGTATAGTTACGTGATAAAATTCTGTCTTCCTGCAGCCACCACTAGAGGGAGCTGAAGAGCTTACTGCATACTGTGTTATTATTGAGTGCAATGTATGAAGTGTATGCAGTGAGCTCCCCCTAGTGGTGACTGCAGGAAGCAATCATTTTATTATTTAACTCTATGACTGTGTGAATTTGGAGCCCACCGATCAGACTCGTACGGAATAAGCCAGTGGTCATGGGAAAATCCCTTTAATATGTTAAGTATAAAACATCTTTAAGGTTTATTTTAATAAAAATGGAGTCCGATGAACAGGACTGCTGACACTGTGGCAGCATGTCACTCACACCACTGTAAATGCATGTATGGCTTTCTCGGTAATGTGATAGTTCCTCTGTAAAGGCGGCCTGGTTCTGAATGCGGTACAGTTGAACTGTTGTTACCCCGGCTTAAGTGTCCTGGCTGCACAGTGCAGCTCTTCAGGACTTTGAGGAATTCCTTGAACATGAAGGAAGTGATGCCAATTTCCATTAACAAGAACACGAAAGTAAATGTAGGACTGTGCATATTTTTCTTCCCTACCCATTATTATCGGAAGGCCTGGAAACGGTTCAGCTTGTTCCTGGCATCATAAAACATACAGAATGTGAGATGACTCCCGCCTCGCTCATTAATCGGATCCAAAGTACAGTCAGCGAGAATCCCGACCCGCTCGTAATTCGTACTGCTCATCCAGTGCTCCATGAAGGACGTTATTAAAAGATGGGAATTGCACACTCATATTGGGGTTTTATGAAACGATTTCCGGCCATCGTCTGGCGGGAAAAAAATTGCAAATTTTGGCACACGCCTATTTCGCAAAAAAAAATGTGACTTTTTTTGCTTTTACGTTGCTTTGACACTTTTCAGAAAGTGGGTGGGGCTAAGCTGGAGGGCAGGCAGATTTACTATATTTTGGGCCAGTTTATAGCTTGCATAGATTTAAGTCTGTGGTGCACGGACGGTCTAAGATACACCAGATCTATTAAGAGGCGTGTTAAGACATTTTGTCTGGCACTGTTTATGGGGGTACTCTGTCTGGCACTGTTAATGGGGGCACTCTGTCTGGCACTGTTAATGGGGGAACACTGTCTGGCACTGTTTATGGGGGAACACTGTCTGGCACTGTTTATGGGGGAACTCTGTTTGGCACTGTTTATAGAAGCTCTCTCTTATAGAGGGATTTTAGCAGGCATTGTTTATGGGGGCAATTTGCCTGACACTGTTTATGGGGGCACTTTTTATGGGGGCACCCTGTCTGGCACTGGTGCAATTTGGCTGGTACTGTTTATCGGGGTACACTCTTATGGCGGCACTCTAGCAGGGACTGTTTATGGGGGCATTCTATCTGACACTGTTTATGGGGGAACTTTGCCTGGCACTGTTTATGAGGAAACTCTTCCTAGCACTGAGTATTGGTGCATTTAGTCCGGCACTGTTTATGGAGGTACTCTCTCAGAGGCACTCTGTCAGGCGCTCTTAATGGGACAAGCACTCTGGCACTGTTATTTGAGGCACACTAATTCTGTCAACAGGGGAGGGGCTTGGCTGCTGTATGGGGCGGGTCACCAGTATTTTGGGGTGGGACTTATGAAAGAAAAAAGATGGCAAATATGGTCTGTGTGCCTCTAACAATGCTTTTGTATATATAGCACTCTTCATATTAGTCCCTTAGCTTGGCACTGTGTGTAGGGGTGTATTATCTAGTAGATGATGCCCCTTTAAATAATTATGTATGCTTTTGCGCACTCTTTGCGATATACTGTAGTTATTCCGAGATGTCAACACCTAAATTATAGTGAAATATGTTAAAATAAAAAAAAGTATCAACTAATTACATATCATATCCCTCTTGTAAGACACAATTCTGAGGCTCATGTGGGAGCGGAAGAGCTGAACAGGCGTAGTTAGACCGTTCACAATGTGATTACAGTAAACACTGACACCATTGTCACGATCATTAATGCAAATTAACGGATGAGAAAATCAGAGTGACATGAGCACAAAAGGAGGAAAAGCAAATCCTTACAAACTTATATATAGCGAATGGAATTCAAGTACTGCTCAACCGACACATATTTGGTGGTCACTTGGGTCAATTGATGATTCTCACACAGGACAATGCACGTTTGGATACAGTGGCCTTGTTGCCCATAACAACTAATCAGATTCCAGTCTTCCTATTCACAGTGCAATTTAACTCTGAATTCTGATTGGCTATTAAAATCAATACTCATCTTTGATTGGTTGTTATGGGAATCCACAATCTTAGTAGAGATCGGTGTCATGTCAGAACCACAGTAATAAAGGTTAATAATATTAGTCTCAAAGACTAATCAATTACTTCATTGGTAGATCCCAAACTAGACATTATGTTTGAAAATCCAATTCAAGCGCTTTGGACAATCACTATTTGTTACAAGGGTCCTTTGAAAATAAGCTGATCACAAAGTGTCTCCCTGCTGTGATCCTCAGTGATCAGCTGTGATCTGTGGGGAAACCTGGCAGTAATTGTTCAATTTCCCTGCAGCACCACCACAGGAGAAATGAAGAATTACACAGTGTCTATTCATATCAATGTGTTGTCTGTGTAATACAGGACAGGACCGGTCATCGAGAGCGAGAGACGTTCTAAATAACCGCTCTCCACTCTGGCCACTGGGACCCCCACCGATCCCAAAAAGTAAGGGAACGCAACTCCCCAGGCTTTATTCCATATACATCACCACCCTTATCTATGTGTTGTGTCTGCTATTGGAGCCCAGCCCCATTCAATTGAATTGCAATACTAGACACAACCAAAGGTGGCGCTGTGTCTGGTGGACCGTGATGCTCCACAGATATTTGTACGTTCTTATTCCATTAAAAAAACACAAAAACAATTAAAACAATTTGTGACATTTTTGAAATTTTCTGCATTCAATTTATTTTTAAAGGGTTTCACTCCTACCTCCTCTTTTTTGTTTTTGATTTAAATATAAATTCATTCACAACCTTACAAAATATACATATATTAAAAACTAGTTATAATCACTGGAATGATAAGGGTTAAACTTCTGGCGTAGATTTTAGGCCTCGTTCACATCTGCGTTGGAGACTGCGCTAGGGGCCTCCGTCGCAGATCTGGCCGAGTTTACCGGAGACAAAATCACGGAAATCAGACGGAATCTATTAAAGTCAATGGGTTCCAGCGGCCGCCGGCGGTGTCTGTTGTGCAGCGGAACCGTTGCTTCCGTTAGTCACTTGTTCTGCTCCTCTGACGGATCATAACAACGGAACACACCGATGCAGGTGTGAACATAGCCTTAAATGTTGAAATTAGCTGCATCCTTAGAGTATATTCACTTGGCGCGATCAAAGCGCTATTTTTGGCAGTGATTTTTGCAAAATCCACGATATGACGGCACCGTGTGAAGACACACTTTAAGGCAGTGATCCCCAACCACCGGGCCGCGGTCCAATACCAGGCCGCGGATCATTTGGTCCCGGGCCGTGGTATCTGGTATCCGCCCGGTGGTCTCAGGGAATTTCGGCCGAAAAACCGCACCAATCTGTGGTGCAGTTTTTCGCCCGTAATGTCTGCTATGGAAAACTGCTGAGCATTATCCGGTGGCCTCTTGGGATGACGTTTCATCCCAGGAGACCGCTGCAGCCTGTAATTGGCTGCAGCGGCGGTCACATGGGATGAAACGTCATCCCAGGAGGCCGGTCCTCTAACGTCATCCAGGCCGGCCTCCTGGGATGATGTTTCATCCCATGTGACCAACGCTGGCCCCAATTCCAACTGCATCTGCGTCCTTAGGATGCAGATACAGTTGAATTCACTGCTAGAGCAAGAGTGACGGCTCCTTGCCCCAGCATTCACTCTGCCGTGAGCGGTTCGGCGCAGGCAGACACGATGTTGTGCCTGTCTACGCCGAGTCACTCAAAGCACAGACCGGAGGAGAAGGATCCTCCACCTGTCGTAAGTAATTATGTTATTATTTTTTATTAGGCACAAATGGAGGCATTATACTGGGTATGGGAGGGGGGCTGATATGGTGGCAGCTATGGGAGCATTTTACTGTATGGGGCAGCTAAGGGGGGCATTATACTGTATGGGGCATTATACTGTGTGGGGCCGCTATGGGGGCATAATACTGTGAGGGGCAGCTATGGGGAGCATTATATTGTCTGGGGGTAGCTATGGGCAGCATAATACTGCGAGGGGCAGCTATGGGGACCATTATATTGTGTGGGGGCAGCTATGGGGACCATTATACTGTGAGGGGGGCAGCTATGGGGACCATTATACTGTGAGGGGGGCAGCTATGGGGACCATTATACTGTGAGGGGGCAGCTATGGGGAGCATTATATTGTGTGGGGGCCGCTATGGGGACCATTATACTGTGAGGGGGCAGCTATGGGGAGCATTATACTATGGTGTTCAGCTATAGGGACAGTTGGGCAAGGCGGCTGGGCATAGGCGCGGGCAGGGGTCTGGTGGTGTTGGGGAGGGGGGCCCAAGCTGAATTCTTGCACCAGGGCTCATGAGCCTTTAGCTGCGCCCCTGCTGCTATTTGTTGTGGGATTTACCTCTCCATTGAGTTAAAAACCCGCAACAAATAATCAGCGTTTACGCAAATACAATTGACATCCTGCGGAATAAAACTCTGCACCGCAGGTCAATTTCTGAGTGTTTTTTCCGCTCCGTATTTACACAGCGTGTGGATGGGACTTGTTTCATATCATCCACTTTGCTGCTACTGTATTATGCTGTGGATTTTCCGCAGCATAGTACAGGTATTATAATACAGGCATTTACGCAATGTGTGAACTGACCCTGACCCAGCCACCCCCAGAAACACCCCCCCCCCCCCAGTCCCTGGAAAAATTCTCATGCATCCAACTGGTCCTCAGTGCAAAAAAGGATGGGGACCGCTGCTTTAAGGGGTTAATTAAAAGGTTTGAACCCCTTAGAGGTGGCAGTGGTCTGCGTATATCATTACCTGAGCGTGGACCCGTATATTTGTCTTCACTGTTTAAAGGTGCGACCACTCAGCAACTTTCTAGCTGTCCAGGTGAGACCATGATGGAAATCTCTCGTTTTTATGGCCATAGTGGGACCTTTGCTCGACGTTACTATTACACATTATTTATACGGTGCTGACATATGACTCAGCGCATACAGAGACTTTATTCATGACCCGTCTTGTGAGGAGGTTCCAGCGGAGAACTGGCAACTGCTGCGATAAGGAGGGGGAACAAACAGGAGGGGATGGAAATTAGATGTAGATGGATGTGTCCTGTAAGACTTTCTTGGCTAGGACAATTTCCCAAGTTTGCTGTCCTTTGCAGGTGCTTGGGGGAGGGACATTTCAGCATCAAGAAGCTGGGTGGCAGCATATATACAGGCCAGCCATATGGGCATCGGTACCGTAAAGTAAGTTGCTAAAGATAATGGCTTGCATAGGTAATAGCTTTCCTTCACCCGGGGCAAAAATTCAGTTTGCTGCCCTAGCCCTGCATCTGGATACCCAGGCCAAGGTAGAGTGGCATGATGGAGCACCCCCTGCCACTCAGCGTACATTCCCTGCAAAGCACATTTCCCTCTAAGCTGGAAATCATGGAGTTAAAAATTCCACACCCTGCAGATAGGTACAGATGGTTTTGGGTTCATTGACCTCATTAAAAGGTTGTTTTAACTTTTTCCTTTCCAGAGTACCCAGCTTAAAGGGAACACTGCCAGCCCGCTCCTCCTGCTACGCCCCCCGAGTAACGGACATATGCGGCGTCGGAGATATCGCGACACTTATACCTACAAAGATGAACGGACAATCTCTAGTAGAATGATCACTATAGAAATCACCTGCGACCATCATCATAGGCTGGACCCTAGTGACCTACCCTTAAAAATTAGGGAACTGCATTCAGAGAAATTCCCTAATATAGTTGTATTATTGGAGTTGCACTCTTCGTGAACAGGAGGAGGGTCCACAAGTCAATCTGCTTAATACAGGCAGCTGTTTATGGCAGTCTGTAGTCTGCCATTAGAAGAGGAGGCACAGGCAGGAATCTCAAGTGAAGTTTAGTTTTCCTCCAGTTTCCATTATCATACCAGGACAATCTTAGAATTAAATACTGCAGATCTGGCATACAATTGTCCGGTCCTTCTCTTTATGAATTCTATCTATTAAACCCGTAGAACTCCTTTAGGCCTACTCTTCGTGTGGATAATAGATCTTCTTTAATCTAAAACATCTACAGCTGACGGCATATATGCTTCAGCCTTGAACATAATGTCCTCCATAAAGTCATGATGGGTACAGCATAAGGAACAATCTCATCTGAAGAGTGGGGGAGCTCAGTCCTGCGGAGGTTGTACCACTCCTCAGGGGAGGGAACAGTGGTCAGGTTATTAGGACTGAAGGTCCAGTGAAGAGGACCCAAAGGCCACACTCGCACCATACGTAGACAATGAGGTCCAACAATGAACCTTGCAGATTACTTTCCACAGCACTCAACTAGTTGACCACCAATCAGAATCCAGCTACTGTAAGCAGGAGTGGGACAAGCCCCCTAGGTGACAGAATGCGCCCAACCACAATATGCCCAGTAACATGCATGTTTAGCTCATGTATGTCTGTACGTGTAACATTCATATAGGTTGTGCCATACATATGTTCAATTAGGGCATAGAAATATTTTTTTTAAGACAATTGTCCGTCCAATGATACCCTAGACGGCCGCCAACTCCCTACTTCACCTCCCGGCCCTGACTGCAGATAGGAAAATGAAAAAAAGGCTTGCCATGAGGTGCTATGTCCCTACAAAGACGCAGAACTGCCAGTGCACCGAGGCAGGAAGTGTTGTCATAGGAGCTCTTCTCCCAAGAAGTCTAAAGCTTAGCTCAAGATACTACTAACATATGCCACTATCAATACCCATTATTTTTGTTTGCAATGCAGATATCTTATGGACGGCGAGGATGGGTCACTCTAGAGGGAGCCACCAGTGATGTATGGAGCCAGTGTGTTTTAGCCGGGGAAGTTGCCTAGCAACAGTCTATGCATATATTGGGTGACCACAGTGGCTCCCCATCATTCTGTGTCATCTGATCACTTCCTGTCCATTAATGATCTAGAAATATCGTCATACAGTCGTCTTGCCCTCGCACAATCTTGTAAGTTGTGAACAATTTGGCAATGTAAGATCCCATAAATCCATCAGAGGTCTGTTACACTTATAAAATGGCAAAACCCAGCATGCCATAAAAGTTGCGGGCTGCCAGGCCAGGCAGGGACTTGTAGTTCTACAACAGTCCGAGAGCTACAGGTTGCTTATCACTGATGTAAAAATATAAAATCAACCTATAAAGAGTTAAACATATACAAAGCAATTCAATAATACATGTGAACATTGGAGAAGTTTGAGGACGTATGACGCGGACTCGGCAGGTGTTCGTCCAGATCATTAGAAATACGTTTTAAAGGATGAGGCAGGAGGAATATCAAATAAATCCATATGTCACCTCAGATTTCAGGTCATCCACTGATGGGGGAGGGGAGGCAAAACATGTAATGATATGACTGGAAAGGATTCTCCGTCGCCAGCGAGTGCTCCTGCCGCCTGTGAGGCTGTACCGCCCAAACCCCCGATCTGGCGCTTAAGGGGGCACTCCTGTGGCTGAGACACTTAAGGAGGCATCGGTGGCTGAGACACTTAAGGGGGCATCTGTGGCTGAGGCACTTATGGGAGCACACCAGTGGCTTAGGTACTTATGGGGGCATCTTTGGCTGAGGCACTTAAGACGGCACTCCTGTAGCTGAAACACTTATGGGGCATCTTGTCTGACGCACTTATAGGGGCCCACATGTGACTGAGGCACTTATGGGGGCATCTGTGGCTGAGGCACTTAAGGGGGCACTCCTGTGGCACTTTTGGGGACATCTGTGGCTGAGGCACTTTTGGGGATATCTGTGGCTAAGGCACTTTTGGGGACATCTGTGGCTGAGGCGCTTTTAGGGACGTCTGTGGCTGAGGCACTTTTGGGGGCACACCTGTGACTGAGGCACTTCTGGGAGCACCCGTGTGGCTTGGATACTTATGGGGACATATGTGGATGAGGCACTTATGGGGGCACACCTGTGGTTTAGATAACTTAAGGAAGTTTGTAAGCCTAATACTGAGGAAGGTCAAAATAAGGGTGCCCTCAATAGAAAACCTTTGACATATTTACTATGAAGTTCAGTCCATGGGACTGCCATGGGTACCATGTAGAGGCCCAGTCTCAGGTTTACCCCATCTGAATCTGCATGGGGCTCCCCGTAAACATATTAATACACCAAATTCACAAAAAAGGAGTTTGAGGGTCAGAAGACCTTTCTCTCATGCGAAGGATGGGACAAGTAGGGGGGGGGGGGGACCGGTTCCTCCTAGCCCATAACGGTGGGAATGTGGGGGCATGAACTTGAACAAGATAGGGACCCATTTTGAGGGTCTTTTTCTCTGGAGGACCCAGCACATCCATGCATTACACAGACTGGCCATTGATTTCAATGGAATCACAGTAATGCTTAATTTCCCCTGTGGTGGCGCTGCAGGGAACTTGAACATTTGCTGCCAGGTTCCCCTGCACATTACAGCTGATCAATCTGTGATTATCTTATTTTTGGGGGACCCACCTAACAAAATGAGATTGTAAAAAGTGGACAAGTGTCATGGGCTGATCGGGCAAAACAGGAAAGCAGATGATTTAAGAGCATTATATTATAAGGGACACTGTGGCTTGCACTGTCATGTGGACACTTTAAATGTCTGAGACTGTTATGGAGGCACTATAGATGTCTGGCACAGTTATGGGAGAGCTGTGACTAGAAACACTGTGGGGGCACTGTAGCTGGCTGGCACTGTACAATGGTTTCTATGGCTTATTGGCACTATTATGTGAGCCCAATGGTTAAACTTAAAGGAGCCCTACAAGTGACAGTGTTATGCGGCACTGGGTATTTGAATAATTCCCCCGCCTTTGGTTTTAAAACATCCAAAATGGTGGTGATTAACGGCACAAAGCATTAATTTCCACAGTGTTACACACTCATTTTTATTATTGTCCCAATGCATCTAAAATAATTTAAAATAAGCAATTATACAATAGGTCTTTATTAAAAATTTCCTATCGTTTGGTTTTTACGGCTCCTATGCAAACCTATGCGTCTCCATGGTTACAGGAAGAAAACAAACTCTGTGTGGTGTAATCCTGTAGCCATACTTTCTTTTGTCCCCTACTTTTTGCTAACTTAAATTCAGTTAGTTAGCTAGTTAGCTAGAAGAAGAGGACAGATAGAAGGGAGAATGACTGCAGGATCCGACTACACAGAGTTTGTTTGTTGTCTGTTACCATGGAGATGCATAGAATTGCATAGGCACTGTACAAACCAAACGATAGTAAATTTTTAATTAAAACCTATTGCAAAGTAGCTTCATTTTTCATTTAAGATGCATTGGGACAATAACATATTTTGGTTGTGAAGGTGGACATAGTCTTTAAGGTGTGGGCGACATAACTTTGATGTTATCAGTTGGGGCACCCTATACCTCCCCTGCCGAAATGCATATTTGACATCATATCTAAACTAAATTCAAGCATCAAAGTCCATATCGAGAGCTGCCAAGAACAGTCTTAAGAATAAAACTGCAAATAAATTTCCTTGACTCGGTTTCTAGACTGAACACTAGATAATCCCCATGTAAAAAGATTGCGGGTATTCCGACAAGAGAGAAAATCAGATTCTAAGCACAAACCCTTCAATGTTTTATTAAGCAGGGTGTAGTACACAGTTCTAGCCACTAGGTGCTGCTGTTTCTTTCACCCAGCACCTATAAAACATCATAAAAAGCAGAATAAACCCAGGAAATAGTGAAGGGGCGTAAAAAATTACAATTAACGTAAGCTACTGAGGGTCTTTTCCCTCTATTACATAGAATATATTATAGCAAACTCAAAGAAAATACAGTGTAATCCTTTAATCTGGCATCATTGGATGCAGCATATTTTCCAAACTATTTGAAAACTATTGGAATGCTCTGTCATAATACCACATGTGGGGTCATTATAAAGGGCAGACCGGTCCTGGATACAGAAGTTATGGGAATACGGAGAAGGCGGACTGAGGTTATAATAGGAGACACGTGATACATGGAGTGCTGCATACATAAAACATCTGCAGGCGCACAGCTGCTGCGGAACAGGGAGGGGGGGGGGTTGAGTCCCTTGGTGTAATCCAATATAATAGGTGCATGGGGGATACAGTATACAGGGTCAGTCCATACACAACAGGTGCTCATATAGGTACTATATCAGGTTATCAATGCATTATTCTGAGCATTATAAAAGTAACAATTAGCGGTAACATGATTTATAATTAGCAGGTTTATTATTTGATAAAGTTATTTAATAAGCAGGTAATATTGATATTTAAGAAGAATTATGGTTATTACAGAGGTAACAATTTTATTGTAGGAGTAAGTGGGTCATTAAATAAGTAGTACAGATATTATAGCAAAAGTAAGCATTTTGTATAATTGGCAGGGAACATATAGAATATAGAACAAAATTAGGTTAAAAAACAATACCTAATAGAAAGCCCAACAATAAATGCAATATCAATATCACACGGTGCCAATTCTGAAAGAAATAATTATTTCTTTCACAACATATAGAATAACACAAACAATATGGATATTATAGTAGTAGGAGGGTTATTATAGGAGTAATAGGGATATTACAGCAGTAGGAGGGTTATTATAGGAGTAATAGTGATATTACAGGAGTAGGAGGGTTATTATAGGAGTAATAGGGATATTACAGCAGTAGGAGGGTCATTATAGGAGTAATAGGGATATTACAGCAGTAGGAGGGTTATTATAGGAGTAATAGTGATATTACAGTAGTAGGAGGGTTATTATAGGAGTAATAAGGATATTACAGTAGTAGGAGGGTTATTATAGGAGTAATAGGGATATTACAGTAGTAGGAGGGTTATTATAGGAGTAATAGGGATATTACAGTAGTAGGAGGGTTATTATAGGAGTAATAGGGATATTACAGCAGTAGGAGGGTCATTATAGGAGTAATAGGGATATTACAGCAGTAGGAGGGTTATTATAGGAGTAATAGGGATATTACAGCAGTAGGAGGGATATTATAGTAGTAATAGGGATATTACAGCAGTAGGAGGGTTATTATAGGAGTAATAGTGATATTACAGTAGTAGGAGGGTTATTATAGTAGTAATAGGGATATTACAGCAGTAGGAGGGTTATTATAGGAGTAATAGTGATATTACAGTAGTAGGAGGGTTATTATAGGAGTAATAGGGATATTACAGCAGTAGGAGGGTTATTATAGGAGTAATAGGGATATTACAGCAGTAGGAGGGTTATTATAGGAGTAATAGGGATATTACAGTAGTAGGAGGATTATTATAGGAGTAATATGGATATTACAGCAGTAGGAGGGTTATTATAGTAGTAATAGGGATATTACAGCAGTAGGAGGGTTATTATAGGAGTAATAGGGATATTACAGTAGTAGGAGGGTTATTATAGGAGTAATAGTGATATTACAGTAGTAGGAGGGTTATTATAGGAGTAATAGGGATATTACAGCAGTAGGAGGGTTATTATAGGAGTAATAGGGATATTACAGTAGTAGGAGGGATATTATAGGAGTAATAGAGATATTACAGCAGTAGGAGGGTTATTATAGGAATAATAGGGATATTACAGCAGTAGGAGGGTCATTATAGGAGTAATAGGGATATTACAGTAGTAGGAGGGTTATTATAGGAGTAATAGGGATATTACAGGAGTAGGAGAGTTATTATAGGAGTAATAGTGATATTACAGTAGTAGGAGGGTTATTATAGGAGTAATAGGGATATTACAGTAGTAGGAGGGTTATTATAGGAGTAATAGAGATATTACAGCAGTAGGAGGGTCATTATAGGAGTAATAGAGATATTACAGTAGTAGGAGGGATATTATAGGAGTAATAGAGATATTACAGCAGTAGGAGGGTCATTATAGGAGTAATAGAGATATTACAGTAGTAGGAGGGATATTATAGGAGTAATAGAGATATTACAGTAGTAGGAGGGATATTATAGGAGTAATAGAGATATTACAGCAGTAGGAGGGTTATTATAGGAGTAATAGTGATATTACAGTAGTAGGAGGGTTATTATAGGAGTAATAGAGATATTACAGTAGTAGGAGGGATATTATAGGAGTAATAGAGATATTACAGCAGTAGGAGGGTTATTATAGGAGTAATAGGGATATTACAGCAGTAGGAGGGTTATTATAGGAGTAATAGAGATATTACAGCAGTAGGAGGGTTATTATAGGAGTAATAGGGATATTACAGTAGTAGGAGGGTTATTATAGGAGTAATAGGGATATTACAGTAGTAGGAGGGATATTATAGGAGTAATAGGGATATTACAGTAGTAGGAGGGTTATTATAGGAGTAATAGGGATATTACAGTAGAAGGAGGGTTATTATAGGAGTAATAGGGATATTACAGTAGTAGGAGGGTTATTATAGGAGTAATAGGGATATTACAGTAGTAGGAGGGTTATTATAGGAGTAATAGGGATATTACAGCAGTAGGAGGGTTATTATAGGAGTAATAGGGATATTACAGCAGTAGGAGGGATATTATAGTAGTAATAGGGATATTACAGCAGTAGGAGGGTTATTATAGGAGTAATAGTGATATTACAGTAGTAGGAGGGTTATTATAGGAGTAATAGGGATATTACAGCAGTAGGAGGGTCATTATAGGAGTAATAGGGATATTACAGCAGTAGGAGGGTTATTATAGGAGTAATAGTGATATTACAGGAGTAGGAGGGTTATTATAGGAGTAATAGGGATATTACAGCAGTAGGAGGGTCATTATAGGAGTAATAGGGATATTACAGCAGTAGGAGGGTTATTATAGGAGTAATAGTGATATTACAGTAGTAGGAGGGTTATTATAGGAGTAATAAGGATATTACAGTAGTAGGAGGGTTATTATAGGAGTAATAGGGATATTACAGTAGTAGGAGGGTTATTATAGGAGTAATAGGGATATTACAGTAGTAGGAGGGTTATTATAGGAGTAATAGGGATATTACAGCAGTAGGAGGGTCATTATAGGAGTAATAGGGATATTACAGCAGTAGGAGGGTTATTATAGGAGTAATAGGGATATTACAGCAGTAGGAGGGATATTATAGTAGTAATAGGGATATTACAGCAGTAGGAGGGTTATTATAGGAGTAATAGTGATATTACAGTAGTAGGAGGGTTATTATAGGAGTAATAGTGATATTACAGTAGTAGGAGGGTTATTATAGTAGTAATAGGGATATTACAGCAGTAGGAGGGTTATTATAGGAGTAATAGTGATATTACAGTAGTAGGAGGGTTATTATAGGAGTAATAGGGATATTACAGCAGTAGGAGGGTTATTATAGGAGTAATAGGGATATTACAGCAGTAGGAGGGTTATTATAGGAGTAATAGGGATATTACAGTAGTAGGAGGGTTATTATAGGAGTAATATGGATATTACAGCAGTAGGAGGGTTATTATAGTAGTAATAGGGATATTACAGCAGTAGGAGGGTTATTATAGGAGTAATAGGGATATTACAGTAGTAGGAGGGTTATTATAGGAGTAATAGTGATATTACAGTAGTAGGAGGGTTATTATAGGAGTAATAGGGATATTACAGCAGTAGGAGGGTTATTATAGGAGTAATAGGGATATTACAGTAGTAGGAGGGATATTATAGGAGTAATAGAGATATTACAGCAGTAGGAGGGTTATTATAGGAATAATAGGGATATTACAGCAGTAGGAGGGTCATTATAGGAGTAATAGGGATATTACAGTAGTAGGAGGGTTATTATAGGAGTAATAGGGATATTACAGGAGTAGGAGAGTTATTATAGGAGTAATAGTGATATTACAGTAGTAGGAGGGTTATTATAGGAGTAATAGGGATATTACAGTAGTAGGAGGGTTATTATAGGAGTAATAGAGATATTACAGCAGTAGGAGGGTCATTATAGGAGTAATAGAGATATTACAGTAGTAGGAGGGATATTATAGGAGTAATAGAGATATTACAGCAGTAGGAGGGTCATTATAGGAGTAATAGAGATATTACAGTAGTAGGAGGGATATTATAGGAGTAATAGAGATATTACAGTAGTAGGAGGGATATTATAGGAGTAATAGAGATATTACAGCAGTAGGAGGGTTATTATAGGAGTAATAGTGATATTACAGTAGTAGGAGGGTTATTATAGGAGTAATAGAGATATTACAGTAGTAGGAGGGATATTATAGGAGTAATAGAGATATTACAGCAGTAGGAGGGTTATTATAGGAGTAATAGGGATATTACAGCAGTAGGAGGGTTATTATAGGAGTAATAGAGATATTACAGCAGTAGGAGGGTTATTATAGGAGTAATAGGGATATTACAGTAGTAGGAGGGTTATTATAGGAGTAATAGGGATATTACAGTAGTAGGAGGGATATTATAGGAGTAATAGGGATATTACAGTAGTAGGAGGGTTATTATAGGAGTAATAGGGATATTACAGTAGAAGGAGGGTTATTATAGGAGTAATAGGGATATTACAGTAGTAGGAGGGTTATTATAGGAGTAATAGGGATATTACAGTAGTAGGAGGGTTATTATAGGAGTAATAGGGATATTACAGCAGTAGGAGGGTTATTATAGGAGTAATAGGGATATTACAGCAGTAGGAGGGATATTATAGTAGTAATAGGGATATTACAGCAGTAGGAGGGTTATTATAGGAGTAATAGTGATATTACAGTAGTAGGAGGGTTATTATAGGAGTAATAGTGATATTACAGTAGTAGGAGGGTTATTATAGTAGTAATAGGGATATTACAGCAGTAGGAGGGTTATTATAGGAGTAATAGTGATATTACAGTAGTAGGAGGGTTATTATAGGAGTAATAGGGATATTACAGCAGTAGGAGGGTTATTATAGGAGTAATAGGGATATTACAGCAGTAGGAGGGTTATTATAGGAGTAATAGGGATATTACAGTAGTAGGAGGGTTATTATAGGAGTAATATGGATATTACAGCAGTAGGAGGGTTATTATAGTAGTAATAGGGATATTACAGCAGTAGGAGGGTTATTATAGGAGTAATAGGGATATTACAGTAGTAGGAGGGTTATTATAGGAGTAATAGTGATATTACAGTAGTAGGAGGGTTATTATAGGAGTAATAGGGATATTACAGCAGTAGGAGGGTTATTATAGGAGTAATAGGGATATTACAGTAGTAGGAGGGATATTATAGGAGTAATAGAGATATTACAGCAGTAGGAGGGTTATTATAGGAATAATAGGGATATTACAGCAGTAGGAGGGTCATTATAGGAGTAATAGGGATATTACAGTAGTAGGAGGGTTATTATAGGAGTAATAGAGATATTACAGCAGTAGGAGGGTCATTATAGGAGTAATAGAGATATTACAGTAGTAGGAGGGATATTATAGGAGTAATAGAGATATTACAGCAGTAGGAGGGTTATTATAGGAGTAATAGTGATATTACAGTAGTAGGAGGGTTATTATAGGAGTAATAGAGATATTACAGTAGTAGGAGGGATATTATAGGAGTAATAGAGATATTACAGCAGTAGGAGGGTTATTATAGGAGTAATAGGGATATTACAGCAGTAGGAGGGTTATTATAGGAGTAATAGAGATATTACAGCAGTAGGAGGGTTATTATAGGAGTAATAGGGATATTACAGTAGTAGGAGGGTTATTATAGGAGTAATAGGGATATTACAGTAGTAGGAGGGATATTATAGGAGTAATAGGGATATTACAGTAGTAGGAGGGTTATTATAGGAGTAATAGGGATATTACAGTAGAAGGAGGGTTATTATAGGAGTAATAGGGATATTACAGTAGTAGGAGGGTCATTATAGGAGTAATAGAGATATTACAGTAGTAGGAGGGATATTATAGGAGTAATAGAGATATTACAGCAGTAGGAGAGTTATTATAGGAGTAATAGGGATATTACAGTAGTAGGAGGGATATTATAGGAGTAATAAGGATATTACAGTAGTAGGAGGGTTATTATAGGAGTAATATGGATATTATAGTAGTAGGAGGGTTATTATAGGAGTAATAGGGATATTACAGGAGTAGGAGGGTTATTATAGGAGTAATAGGGATATTACAGTAGTAGGAGGGTTATTATAGGAGTAATAGGGATATTACAGCAGTAGGAGGGTCATTATAGGAGTAATAGAGATATTACAGCAGTAGGAGGGTTATTATAGGAGTAATAGGGATATTACAGCAGTAGGAGGGTTATTATAGGAGTAATAGGGATATTACAGTAGTAGGAGGGTTATTATAGGAGTAATAGGGATATTACAGTAGTAGGAGGGTTATTATAGGAGTAATAAGGATATTACAGTAGTTGGAGGGTTATTATAGGAGTAATAGAGATATTACAGCAGTAGGAGGGTTATTATAGGAGTAATAGGGATATTACAGCAGTAGGAGGGATATTATAGGAGTAATAGAGATATTACAGCAGTAGGAGGGTTATTATAGGAGTAATAGAGATATTACAGCAGTAGGAGGGTTATTATAGGAGTAATTGGGATATTACAGTAGTAGGAGGGTTATTATAGGAGTAATAGGGATATTACAGCAGTAGCAGGGATATTATAGGAGTAATAGGGAAATTACAGGAGTAGGAGGGTTATTATAGGAGTAATAGGGATATTACAGCAGTAGGAGGGATATTATAGGAGTAATAGAGATATTACAGCAGTAGGAGGGTTATTATAGGAGTAATAGGGATATTACAGTAGTAGGAGGGTTATTATAGGAGTAATAGAGATATTACAGCAGTAGGAGGGTTATTATAGGAGTAATAGAGATATTACAGCAGTAGGAGGGTCATTATAGGAGTAATAGGGATATTACAGCAGTAGGAGGGTCATTATAGGAGTAATAGGGATATTACAGTAGTAGGAGGGTTATTATAGGAGTAATAGGGATATTACAGTAGTAGGAGGGTTATTATAGGAGTAATAAGGATATTACAGCAGTAGGAGGGTTATTATAGGAGTAATAGAGATATTACAGCAGTAGGAGGGATATTATAGGAGTAATTGGGATATTACAGTAGTAGGAGGGTTATTATAGGAGTAATAGGGATATTACAGCAGTAGGAGGGTTATTATAGGAGTAATAGGGATATTACAGCAGTAGGAGGGTTATTATAGGAGTAATAGGGATATTACAGCAGTAGGAGGGTCATTATAGGAGTAATAGGGATATTACAGCAGTAGGAGGGTTATTATAGGAGTAATAGGGATATTACAGTAGTAGGAGGGTTATTATAGGAGTAATAGGGATATTACAGTAGTAGGAGGGTTATTATAGGAGAAACAGAGATATTACAGTAGTAGGAGGGTTATTATAGGAGAAACAGAGATATTACAGTAGTAGGAGGGTTATTATAGGAGTAATAGGGATATTACAGCAGTAGGAGGGTTATTATACGAGTAATAGGGATATTACAGCAGTAGGAGGGATATTATAGGAGTAATAGGGATATTACAGCAGTAGGAGGGTTATTATAGTAGTAATAGGGATATTACAGTAGTAGGAGGGTTATTATAGGTGTAATAGGGATATTACAGGAGTAGGAGGGTTATTATAGGAGTAATAGGGATATTACAGTAGTAGGAGAGTTATTATTGGAGTAATAGGGATATTACAGCAGTAGGAGAGTTATTATAGGAGTAATAGAGATATTACAGTAGTAGGAGGGTTATTATAGGAGTAATAGGGATATTACAGCAGTAGGAGGGTTATTATAGGAGTAATAGGGATATTACAGCAGTAGGAGGGTTATTATAGGAGTAATAGGGATATTACAGCAGTAGGAGGGATATTATAGGAGTAATTGGGATATTACAGTAGTAGGAGGGTTATTATAGGAGTAATAGGGATATTACAGTAGTAGGAGGGTTATTATAGGAGTAATAGTGATATTACAGCAGTAGCAGGGTTATTATAGGAGTAATAGGGATATTACAGTAGTAGGAGGGTTATTATAGGAGTAATAGGGATATTACAGGAGTAGGAGGGTTATTATAGGAGTAATAGGGATATTACAGCAGTAGGAGGGATATTATAGGAGTAATTGGGATATTACAGTAGTAGGAGGGTTATTATAGGAGTAATAGGGATATTACAGGAGTAGGAGGGTTATTATAGGAGTAATAGGGATATTACAGCAGTAGGAGGGATATTATAGGAGTAATTGGGATATTACAGTAGTAGGAGGGTTATTATAGGAGTAATAGGGATATTACAGTAGTAGGAGAGTTATTATTGGAGTAATAGGGAAATTACAGGAGTAGGAGGGTTATTATAGGAGTAATAGGGATATTACAGTAGTAGGAGGGTTATTATAGGAGTAATAGGGATATTACAGTAGAAGGAGGGTTATTATAGGAGTAATAGGGATATTACAGTAGTAGGAGGGTTATTATAGGAGTAATAGGGATATTACAGTAGTAGGAGGGATATTATAGGAGTAATAGGGATATTACAGCAGTAGGAGGGTTATTATAGGAGTAATAGAGATATTACAGTAGTAGGAGGGTTATTATAGGAGTAATTGGGATATTACAGTAGTAGGAGGGTTATTATAGGAGTAATAGGGATATTACAGTAGAAGGAGGGTTATTATAGGAGTAATAGGGATATTACAGTAGTAGGAGGGTTATTATAGGAGTAATAGGGATATTACAGCAGTAGGAGGGATATTATAGGAGTAATTGGGATATTACAGTAGTAGGAGGGTTATTATAGGAGTAATAGGGATATTACAGCAGTAGGAGGGATATTATAGGAGTAATTGGGATATTACAGTAGTAGGAGGGTTATTATAGGAGTAATAGGGATATTACAGTAGTAGGAGAGTTATTATTGGAGTAATAGGGAAATTACAGGAGTAGGAGGGTTATTATAGGAGTAATAGGGATATTACAGTAGTAGGAGGGTTATTATAGGAGTAATAGGGATATTACAGTAGAAGGAGGGTTATTATAGGAGTAATAGGGATATTACAGTAGTAGGAGGGTTATTATAGGAGTAATAGGGATATTACAGTAGTAGGAGGGATATTATAGGAGTAATAGGGATATTACAGCAGTAGGAGGGTTATTATAGGAGTAATAGAGATATTACAGTAGTAGGAGGGTTATTATAGGAGTAATTGGGATATTACAGTAGTAGGAGGGTTATTATAGGAGTAATAGGGATATTACAGTAGAAGGAGGGTTATTATAGGAGTAATAGGGATATTACAGTAGTAGGAGGGTTATTATAGGAGTAATAGGGATATTACAGCAGTAGGAGGGATATTATAGGAGTAATTGGGATATTACAGTAGTAGGAGGGTTATTATAGGAGTAATAGGGATATTATAGTAGTAGGAGAGTTATTATTGGAGTAATAGGGAAATTACAGGAGTAGGAGGGTTATTATAGGAGTAATAGGGATATTACAGTAGTAGGAGGGTTATTATAGGAGTAATAGGGATATTACAGTAGAAGGAGGGTTATTATAGGAGTAATAGGGATATTACAGTAGTAGGAGGGTTATTATAGGAGTAATAGGGATATTACAGTAGTAGGAGGGATATTATAGGAGTAATAGGGATATTACAGCAGTAGGAGGGTTATTATAGGAGTAATAGAGATATTACAGTAGTAGGAGGGTTATTATAGGAGTAATTGGGATATTACAGTAGTAGGAGGGTTATTATAGGAGTAATAGGGATATTACAGTAGAAGGAGGGTTATTATAGGAGTAATAGGGATATTACAGTAGTAGGAGGGTTATATAGGAGTAATAGGGATATTACAGCAGTAGGAGGGTTATTATAAGAGTAATAGGGATATTACAGCAGTAGGAGGGTTATTATAGGAGTAATAGGGATATTACAGTAGTAGGAGGGTTATTATAGGAGTAATAGGGATATTACAGTAGTAGGAGGGTTATTATAAGAGTAATTGGGATATTACAGTAGTAGGAGGGTTATTATAGGAGTAATTGGGATATTACAGTAGTAGGAGGGTTATTATAAGAGTAATTGGGATATTACAGTAGTAGGGGGATATTATAGGAGTAATTGGGATATTACAGTAGT
Source organism: Rhinoderma darwinii (assembly GCF_050947455.1). NCBI lineage: Eukaryota > Metazoa > Chordata > Amphibia > Anura > Rhinodermatidae > Rhinoderma > Rhinoderma darwinii. Next base: position 7,527,442 of record NC_134689.1, on the reverse strand, counting down.
AGGAGGGTTATTATAGGAGTAATTGGGATATTACAGTAGTAGGAGGGTTATTATAGGAGTAATAGGGATATTACAGCAGTAGGAGGGTTATTATAGGAGTAATAGGGATATTACAGCAGTAGGAGGGTTATTATAGGAGTAATAGGGATATTACAGCAGTAGGAGGGTTATTATAGGAGTAATAAGGATATTACAGTAGTAGGAGGGTTATTATAGGAGTAATAGGGATATTACAGTAGTAGGAAGGTTATTATAGGGGTAATAGAGATATTACAGTAGTAGGAGGGTTATTATAGGACTAATAGGGATATTACAGTAGAAGGAGGGTTATTATAGGAGTAATAGGGATATTACAGTAGTAGGAGAGTTATTATTGGAGTAATAGGGAAATTACAGGAGTAGGAGGGTTATTATAGGAGTAATAGGGATATTACAGTAGTAGGAGGGTTATTATAGGAGTAATAGGGATATTACAGTAGAAGGAGGGTTATTATAGGAGTAATAGGGATATTACAGTAGTAGGAGGGTTATTATAGGAGTAATAGGGATATTACAGTAGTAGGAGGGATATTATAGGAGTAATAGGGATATTACAGCAGTAGGAGGGTTATTATAGGAGTAATAGAGATATTACAGTAGTAGGAGGGTTATTATAGGAGTAATTGGGATATTACAGTAGTAGGAGGGTTATTATAGGAGTAATAGGGATATTACAGTAGAAGGAGGGTTATTATAGGAGTAATAGGGATATTACAGTAGTAGGAGGGTTATTATAGGAGTAATAGGGATATTACAGCAGTAGGAGGGATATTATAGGAGTAATTGGGATATTACAGTAGTAGGAGGGTTATTATAGGAGTAATAGGGATATTACAGTAGTAGGAGAGTTATTATTGGAGTAATAGGGAAATTACAGGAGTAGGAGGGTTATTATAGGAGTAATAGGGATATTACAGTAGTAGGAGGGTTATTATAGGAGTAATAGGGATATTACAGTAGAAGGAGGGTTATTATAGGAGTAATAGGGATATTACAGTAGTAGGAGGGTTATTATAGGAGTAATAGGGATATTACAGTAGTAGGAGGGATATTATAGGAGTAATAGGGATATTACAGCAGTAGGAGGGTTATTATAGGAGTAATAGAGATATTACAGTAGTAGGAGGGTTATTATAGGAGTAATTGGGATATTACAGTAGTAGGAGGGTTATTATAGGAGTAATAGGGATATTACAGTAGAAGGAGGGTTATTATAGGAGTAATAGGGATATTACAGTAGTAGGAGGGTTATTATAGGAGTAATAGGGATATTACAGCAGTAGGAGGGTTATTATAAGAGTAATTGGGATATTACAGTAGTAGGAGGGTTATTATAGGAGTAATTGGGATATTACAGTAGTAGGAGGGTTATTATAAGAGTAATTGGGATATTACAGTAGTAGGAGGGTTATTATAGGAGTAATTGGGATATTACAGTAGTAGGAGGGTTATTATAGGAGTAATTGGATATTACAGTAGTAGGAGGGTTATTATAGGAGTAATAGGGATATTACAGCAGTAGGAGGGTTATTATAGGAGTAATAGGGATATTACAGCAGTAGGAGGGTTATTATAGGAGTAATAGGGATATTACAGCAGTAGGAGGGTTATTATAGGAGTAATAAGGATATTACAGTAGTAGGAGGGATATTATAGGAGTAATTGAGATATTAAAGAAGTACTATGCTTACTATTCAGTGATCAGGTTATACCAACAATTATAGGGTAATCATTTAGCATCAGGGGTATTATAGTAGTAATATAATGCATATAAAAGTATTACAGAGCAACACTAGATTATTACTACTGCCTTTAAAAGAGTATAACGGGAGTAACAGGGTGTATCATACAGGTAAAAGGGATATTATAGGAGTAACATGGTTATTATAGCAATGGTGAGTATATTAAAGAGAGTATTGGTTTTATGATAAAAGTTATAGGGTAGTAATAAGAGTAACAGTAATAAGGGCAGAACAGCAGCAAGAAGATACTAAAATAATCAGGTTATTATAAAAGAACCAGGAGTATAAGAGAAGTATCAGGGTTATTATTACACAGAACCAGGGGATTGCCCTATAATTGTTGGTATAACCTGATATAATAGTATATTATAGTTGTACTAGGGTAATATAATAATAATTATTATTTTTTGTATAGTAGTAATAAAGATATAATAGGAGTATTAGGGTTATTACAGAAGTAGTGGAGTAGTATTGTGATAGTGATTAGGGCAGTAGTACTAGGAGTATTACAGGAGTAATTGGGTTATAAAAGTTCTGGAGACATCGCAGTAATGTTAGGGGTTATTATAACTGTAATAAGGTTATTACAGCTGCGACTTTTATATGATATGACTGACCGTGGCAGGAGAGGAGTAGGTCCCCAGCCCCAGGAGCGGGATGCTGTTGCCGTCGTTCAGGGGGATGCGGTGCTGCTGCGCTGTCAGCTCCATGCTGGGATACGGAGTGAAAGGGCGCACAGGGCAACTCATAAGTGGCGCTGAGGACGAGGGCGGGCAGGAGGAGGAGCCGACACCGGGAGGAGGGACACACCTGGGGGGCATGAAGAGACCAAAGACCGGGCTGCCTCTGCGCCAATTCAGGCGCAGCATCTAAAATAGTCGCAGAATTAGCCACAAATGTATATAAGTGACGCTGTCGCTGCCGCACCACATGTGCGCTCTAAACTCACCTCCTCAGTCACCTGCGGATGCAACTATTGTTTTTTAGACGCAGGTAGAGGGGATTTTGTTGGGATTTGTAAGAGTTGTAGTCAGGAGGGATACAAGAGAATCTCGTGACAGTGAAAAGACGGAGGGCGCACGAGTTTTGCACAAGTTGCAGGATGTTAAAGGGTTTTCCACCTTTTTTAGGGTTGTTTGGCCAGACAATAGAAGAATAATACATTTTACCACCTTCTTCTATATCGCCTTATTGCTCTTTGTTGGCGACGCTACGCGACAATGTCTCACCCGCAGTCATTATGTAACATTGTCAACAAGGCGCAGCGGTGGGACAGACCCAGGACTAAGGTAAGGGCACAGCAGGAGCTTTAAAGGGGCACATTGTGCCAGCCGTATTGTATAACGTCCACCGCAGTGTACCCCCCCATACATAGTCATTGCCCGTCACAGCTTACACCCTATACAGTGCCAACTACAGTGTACCACCCATACAGTGCCAACCACAGGGTACCCCCCATACAGTGCCAGCCACAGCATACCTCTATACATTGCTAACCACCGTGTACCCCCCATACAGTGCCAGCCACAGCATACCCCCCATACAGTGCCAGCCACAGCATACCCCCATACAGTGGCAGCCACAACATATCCCCATACAGTGCCAGCCACAGCATACCCCTATACAGTGGCAGCCACAGTGTACCACCCATACAGTGCCAACCACAGTGTACCCCCCATACAGTGCCAGCCACAGCATACCCCCATACAGTGCAGCCACAGCATACCCCCCATACAGTGCCAGCCACAGCATACCCCCCATACAGTGCCAGCCACAGCATACCCCCATACAGTGCAGCCACAGCATACCCCCCATACAGTGCCAGCCACAGCATACCCCCCATACAGTGGCAGCCACAACATATCAACATACAGTGCCAGCCACAGCATACCCCCCATACAGTGCCAGCCACAGCATACCCCCCATACAGTGCCAGCCACAGCATACCCCCCATACAGTGCCAGCCACAGCATACCCCCGCCATAGGGTTCCATTAGCCCGACGGAGTTCAAAAGAGTGTCCTTTTGGTCTCCGTCTGTCTAGTATACGTTGGACAATGTATGGCATCCGTCACAGGTATACGTTAAACTTATATTTTAGGGAGCTTTCCCACGTCTGGAATCCCCAGGAGAGCATCAGGTAGCACTCGACCTGGGTATTCCGGCCCCAGGGAAGCCCCTGACATCGCTGTCCATATATGGACAGTGATGTCAGGAGCTTTCAACTATGAAATCCCCGGCCAAAAGCCAGCGGAATCCTGTGTATCCGACATCTCAAAGCTTATGACATCACTGTCCATACATGATTCCCTGACAAGAACACTTGTGATACTCTGGCCGTGTTCTGTGGAGTGACGCTTCTCTATATGATGTGTTCTGTGGAGTGACGCTTCTCTAGATGACGTGTTCTGTGGAGTGACGCTTCTCTATATGACGTGTTCTGTGGAGTGACGCTTCTCTATGTGATGGGTTCTGTGGAGTGACGCTTCTCTATATGACGTGTTCTGTGGAGTGACGCTTCTCTAGATGACGTGTTCTGTGGAGTGACGCTTCTCTATATGACGTGTTCTGTGGAGTGACGCTTCTCTATGTGACGTGTTCTGTGGAGTGACACTTCTCTATATGACGTGTTCTGTGGAGTGACGCTTCTCTATATGGCGTGTTCTGTGGAGTGACGCTTCTCTATGTGACGTGTTCTGTGGAGTGACGCTTCTCTATCTGACGTGTTCTGGGGAGTGACGCTTCTCTATGTGACGTGTTCTGTGGAGTGACGCTTCTCTATGTGACGTGTTCTGTGGAGTGACGCTTCTCTATGTGACGTGTTCTGTGGAGTGACGCTTCTCTATGTGACGTGTTCTGTGGAGTGACGCTTCTCTATGTGACGTGTTCTGTGGAGTGACGCTTCTCTATATGACGTGTTCTGTGGAGTGACGCTTCTCTATGTCACGTGTTCTGGGGAGTGACGCTTCTCTATATGACGTGTTCTGTGGAGTGACGCTTCTCTATATGACGTGTTCTGTGGAGTGACGCTTCTCTATGTGACGTGTTCTGTGGAGTGACGCTTCTCTATGTGACGTGTTCTGTATAGTGACGCTTCTCTATATGGTGTGTTCTGTGGAGTGACGCTTCTCTATATGACGTGTTCTGTGGAGTGACGCTTCTCTATATGGCGTGTTCTGTATAGTGACGCTTCTCTATATGACGTGTTCTGTGGAGTGACGCTTCTCTATATGATGTGTTCTGTGGAGTGACGCTTCTCTATGTGGCGTGTTCTGTGGAGTGACGCTTCTCTATATGACGTGTTCTGTGGAGTGACGCTTCTCTACATGACGTGTTCTGTGGAGTGACGCTTCTCTATATGACGTGTTCTGTGGAGTGACGCTTCTCTATCTGACGTGTTCTGTGGAGTGACGCTTCTCTATAGGAAGTGTTCTGTGGAGTGACGCTTCTCTATATGACGTGTTCTGTGGGTGACGCTTCTCTATATGACGTGTTCTGTGGAGTGACGCTTCTCTATATGACGTGTTCTGTGGAGTGACGCTTCTCTATGTGACGTGTTCTGTGGAGTGACGCTTCTCTATATGACGTGTTCTGTGGAGTGACGCTTCTCTATGTGACGTGTTCTATGGAGTGACGCTTCTCTATGTGGCGTGTTCTGTGGAGTGACGCTTCTCTATATGACGTGTTCTGTGGAGTGACGCTTCTCTATATGACGTGTTCTGTGGAGTGACGCTTCTCTATATGACGTGTTCTGTGGAGTGACGCTTCTCTATCTGACGTGTTCTGTGGAGTGACGCTTCTCTATCTGACGTGTTCTGTGGAGTGACGCTTCTCTATGTGACGTGTTCTGTGGAGTGACGCTTCTCTATATGACGTGTTCTGTGGAGTGACGCTTCTCTATATGACGTGTTCTGTGGAGTGACGCTTCTCTATGTGACGTGTTCTGTGGAGTGACGCTTCTCTATATGACGTGTTCTGTGGAGTGACGCTTCTCTATGTGGCGTGTTCTGTGGAGTGACGCTTCTCTATGTGACGTGTTCTGTGGAGTGACGCTTCTCTATGTGACGTGTTCTGTGGAGTGACGCTTCTCTATATGACGTGTTCTGTGGAGTGACGCTTCTCTATGTGACGTGTTCTGTGGAGTGACGCTTCTCTATGTGACGTGTTCTGTGGAGTGACGCTTCTCTATATGACGTGTCCTGTGCAGTGACGCTTCTCTATGTGACAAGTTCTGTGGAGTGACGCTTCTCTATATGACGCGTTCTGTGGAGTGGCGCTTCTCTATATGACGTGTTCTGTGGAGTGACGCTTCTCTATGTGACGTGTTCTGTGGAGTGACGCTTCTCTATGTGACGTGTTCTGTGGAGTGACGCTTCTCTATGTGACGAGTTCTGTGGAGTGACGCTTCTCTATGACGTGTTCTGTGGAGTGACGCTTCTCTATGACGTGTTCTGTGGAGTGACGCTTCTCTATCTGGCGTGTTCTGTGGAGTGACGCTTCTCTATATGACGTGCTCTGTGGAGTGACGCTTCTCTATGTGGCGTGTTCTGTGGAGTGACGCTTCTCTATGTGATGTGTTCTGTGGAGTGACGCTTCTCTATGACGTGTTCTGTGGAGTGACGCTTCTCTATGTGACGTGTTCTGTGGAGTGACGCTTCTCTATATGACGTGTTCTGTGGAGTGACGCTGCTCTATATGACGTGTTCTGTGGAGTGACGCTTCTCTATGTGATGTGTTCTGTGGAGTGACGCTTCTCTATATGACGTGTTCTGTGGAGTGACGCTTCTCTATATGACGTGTTCTGTGGAGTGACGCTGCTCTATATGACGTGTTCTGTGGAGTGACGCTTCTCTATATGACGTGTTCTGTGGGGTGACGCTTCTCTATGACGTGTTCTGTGGAGTGACGCTTCTCTATGTGACGTGTTCTGTGGAGTGACGCTTCTCTATGTGACGTGTTCTGTGGAGTGACGCTTCTCTATATGACGTGTTCTGTGGAGTGACGCTTCTCTATGTGACGTGTTCTGTGGAGTGACGCTTCTCTATGTGACGTGTTCTGTGGAGTCACGCTTCTCCATATGACGTGTTCTGTGGAGTGAGGCTTCTCTATATGATGTGTTCTGCGGAGTGACGCTTCTCTATATGACGTGTTCTGTGGAGTGACGCTTCTCTATATGACGTGTTCTGTGGAGTGACGCTTCTCTATGTGACGTGTTCTGTGGAGTGACGCTTCTCTATATGACGTGTTCTGTGGAGTGACGCTTCTCTATGTGACGTGTTCTGTAGAGTGACGCTTCTCTATCTGGTGTGTTCTGTGGAGTGACGCTTCTCTATATGGCGTGTTCTGTGGAGTGACGCTTCTCTATGTGACGTGTTCTGTGGAGTGACGCTTCTCTATGTGACGTGTTCTGTGGAGTGACACTTCTCTATGTGACATGTTCTGTGGAGTGATTCTTCTCTATGTGACGTGTTCTGTGGAGTGACGCTTCTCTATGACGTGTTCTGTGAAATGACGCTTCTCTATGTGACGTGTTCTGTGGAGTGACGCTTGTCTATGTGACGTGTTCTGTGGAGTGACGCTTCTCTATGTGACGTGTTCTGTGAAGTGACGCTTCTCTATGTGACGTGTTCTGTGGAGTGACGCTTCTCTATATGACGTGTTCTGTGGAGTGACGCTTCTCTATGACGTGTTCTGTGAAATGACGCTTCTCTATGTGACGTGTTCTCTGGAGTGACGCTTCTCTATATGACGTGTTCTGGGGAGTGACGCTTCTCTATGTGACGTGTTCTGTGGAGTGACGCTTCTCTATGTGACGTGTTCTGTGGAGTGACGCTTCTCTATATGACATGTTCTGTGGAGTGACGCTTCTCTATGTGACGTGTTCTGTGGAGTGACGCTTCTCTATGTGACGTGTTCTGTGGAGTGACGCTTCTCTATGTGACGTGTTCTGTGGAGTGACGCTTCTCTATGTGACGTGTTCTGTGAAGTGACGCTTCTCTATGTGACGTGTTCTGTGGAGTGACGCTTCTCTATATGACGTGTTCTGTGGAGTGACGCTTCTCTATGTGACGTGTTCTGTGGAGTGACGCTTCTCTATATGACGTGTTCTGTGGAGTGACGCTTCTCTATATGACGTGTTCTGTGGAGTGACGCTTCTCTATATGACGTGTTCTGTGGAGTGACGCTTCTCTATATGACGTGTTCTGTGGAGTGACGCTTCTCTATCTGGCGTGTTCTGTGGAGTGACGCTTCTCTATATGACGTGTTCTGTGGAGTGACGCTTCTCTATATGACGTGTTCTGTGGAGTGACGCTTCTCTATATGACGTGTTCTGTGGAGTGACGCTTCTCTATATGATGTGTTCTGTGGAGTGACGCTTCTCTATATGACGTGTTCTGTGGAGTGACGCTTCTCTATGTGACGTGTTCTGTGGAGTGACGCTTCTCTATATGACGTGTTCTGTGGAGTGACGCTTCTCTATCTGGCGTGTTCTGTGGAGTGACGCTTCTCTATCTGACGTGTTCTGTGGAGTGACGCTTCTCTATGTGACGTGTTCTGTGGAGTGACGCTTCTCTATGTGACGTGTTCTGTGGAGTGACGCTTCTCTATGTGACGAGTTCTGTGGAATGACGCTTCTCTATATGACGTGTTCTGTGGAGTGACGCTTCTCTATATGACGTGTTCTGTGGAGTGACGCTTCTCTATATGACGTGTTCTGTGGAGTGACGCTTCTCTATATGACGTGTTCTGTATAGTGACGCTTCTCTATGTGACGTGTTCTGTGGAGTGACGCTTCTCTATATGACGTGTTCTGTGGAGTGACGCTTCTCTATGTGACGTGTTCTGTGGAGTGACGCTTCTCTATATGACGTGTTCTGTGGAGTGACGCTTCTCTATATGACGTGTTCTGTGGAGTGACGCTTCTCTATCTGACGTGTTCTGTGGAGTGACGCTTCTCTATGTGATGTGTTCTGTGGAGTGACGCTTCTCTATATGACGTGTTCTGTGGAGTGACGCTTCTCTATCTGGCGTGTTCTGTGGAGTGACGCTTCTCTATATGACGTGTTCTGTGGAGTGACGCTTCTCTATATGACGTGTTCTGTGGAGTGACGCTTCTCTATGTGACGTGTTCTGTGGAGTGACGCTTCTCTATATGACGTGTTCTGTGGAGTGACGCTTCTCTATATGACGTGTTCTGTGGAGTGACGCTTCTCTATGTGACGTGTTCTGTGGAGTGACGCTTCTCTATGTGATGTGTTCTGTGGAGTGACGCTTCTCTATGTGACGTGTTCCGTGGAGTGACGCTTCTCTATGTGACGTGTTCCGTGGAGTGACGCTTCTCTATGTGACGTGTTCCGTGGAGTGACGCTTCTCTATGTGACGTGTTCTGTGGAGTGACGCTTCTCTATATGACGTGTTCTGTGGAGTGACGCTTCTCTATAACGTGTTCTCTGGAGTGACGCTTCTCTATATGACGTGTTCTGTGGAGTGACGCTTCTCTATATGACGTGTTCTGTGGAGTGACGCTTCTCTATATGACGTGTTCTGTGGAGTGACGCTTCTCTATGTGATGTGTTCTGTGGAGTGACGCTTCTCTATGTGACGTGTTCTGTGGAGTGACGCTTCTCTATGTGACGTGTTCTGTGGAGTGACGCTTCTCTATATGACGTGTTCTGTGGAGTGACGCTTCTCTATGTGACGTGTTCTGTGGAGTGACGCTTCTCTATATGATGTGTTCTGTGGAGTGACGCTTCTCTATATGACGTGTTCTGTGGAGTGACGCTTCTCTATATGATGTGTTCTGTGGAGTGACGCTTCTCTATATGATGTGTTCTGTGGGGTGACGCTTCTCTATGACGTGTTCTATGGAGTGACGCTTCTCTATGTGACGTGTTCTGTGGAGTGACGCTTCTCTATATGACGTGTTCTGTGGAGTGACGCTTCTCTATGTGACGTGTTCTGTGGAGTGACGCTTCTCTATATGACGTGTTCTGTGGAGTGACGCTTCTCTATATGACGTGTTCTGTGGAGTGACGCTTCTCTATATGACGTGTTCTGTGGAGTGACGCTTCTCTATATGACATGTTCTGTGGAGTGACGCTTCTCTATATGACGTGTTCTGCGGAGTGACGCTTCTCTATATGACGTGTTCTGTGGAGTGACGCTTCTCTATCTGGCGTGTTCTGTGGAGTGACGCTTCTCTATATGACGTGTTCTGTGGAGTGACGCTTCTCTATATGACGTGTTCTGTGGAGTGACGCTTCTCTATATGACGTGTTCTGTGGAGTGACGCTTCTCTATATGATGTGTTCTGTGGAGTGACGCTTCTCTATATGACGTGTTCTGTGGAGTGACGCTTCTCTATGTGACGTGTTCTGTGGAGTGACGCTTCTCTATATGACGTGTTCTGTGGAGTGACGCTTCTCTATCTGGCGTGTTCTGTGGAGTGACGCTTCTCTATCTGACGTGTTCTGTGGTGTGACGCTTCTCTATGTGACGTGTTCTGTGGAGTGACTCTTCTCTATGTGACGTGTTCTGTGGAGTGACGCTTCTCTATGTGACGAGTTCTGTGGAGTGACGCTTCTCTATATGACGTGTTCTGTGGAGTGACGCTTCTCTATATGACGTGTTCTGTGGAGTGACGCTTCTCTATGACGTGTTCTGTGGAGTGACGCTTCTCTATATGGCGTGTTCTGTGGAGTGACGCTTCTCTATGTGACGTGTTCTGTGGAGTGACGCTTCTCTATGACGTGTTCTGTGGAGTGACGCTTCTCTATGTGACGTGTTCTGTGGAGTGACGCTTCTCTATATGACGTGTTCTGTGGAGTGACGCTTCTCTATATGACGTGTTCTGTGGAGTGACGCTTCTCTATGTGACGTGTTCTGTGGAGTGACGCTTCTCTATATGATGTGTTCTGTGGAGTGACGCTTCTCTATATGATGTGTTCTGTGGGGTGACGCTTCTCTATGACGTGTTCTATGGAGTGACGCTTCTCTATGTGACGTGTTCTGTGGAGTGACGCTTCTCTATGTGACGTGTTCTGTGGAGTGACGCTTCTCTATATGACGTGTTCTGTGGAGTGACGCTTCTCTATATGACGTGTTCTGTGGAGTGACGCTTCTCTATATGACGTGTTCTGTGGAGTGACGCTTCTCTATATGACATGTTCTGTGGAGTGACGCTTCTCTATATGACGTGTTCTGCGGAGTGACGCTTCTCTATATGACGTGTTCTGTGGAGTGACGCTTCTCTATCTGGCGTGTTCTGTGGAGTGACGCTTCTCTATATGACGTGTTCTGTGGAGTGACGCTTCTCTATATGACGTGTTCTGTGGAGTGACGCTTCTCTATATGACGTGTTCTGTGGAGTGACGCTTCTCTATATGATGTGTTCTGTGGAGTGACGCTTCTCTATATGACGTGTTCTGTGGAGTGACGCTTCTCTATGTGACGTGTTCTGTGGAGTGACGCTTCTCTATATGACGTGTTCTGTGGAGTGACGCTTCTCTATCTGGCGTGTTCTGTGGAGTGACGCTTCTCTATCTGACGTGTTCTGTGGTGTGACGCTTCTCTATGTGACGTGTTCTGTGGAGTGACGCTTCTCTATGTGACGTGTTCTGTGGAGTGACGCTTCTCTATGTGACGAGTTCTGTGGAGTGACGCTTCTCTATATGACGTGTTCTGTGGAGTGACGCTTCTCTATATGACGTGTTCTGTGGAGTGACGCTTCTCTATGACGTGTTCTGTGGAGTGACGCTTCTCTATATGGCGTGTTCTGTGGAGTGACGCTTCTCTATGTGACGTGTTCTGTGGAGTGACGCTTCTCTATGACGTGTTCTGTGGAGTGACGCTTCTCTATGTGACGTGTTCTGTGGAGTGACGCTTCTCTATATGACGTGTTCTGTGGAGTGACGCTTCTCTATATGACGTGTTCTGTGGAGTGACGCTTCTCTATGTGACGTGTTCTGTGGAGTGACGCTTCTCTATATGACGTGTTCTGTGGAGTGACGCTTCTCTATATGACGTGTTCTGTGGAGTGACGCTTCTCTATATGACGTGTTCTGTGGAGTGACGCTTCTCTATGTGACGTGTTCTGTGGAGTGACGCTTCTCTATATGACGTGTTCTGTGGAGTGACGCTTCTCCATGTGACGTGTTCTGTGGAGTGATGCTTCTCTATGTGACGTGTTCTGTGGAGTGACGCTTCTCTATATGACGTGTTCTGTGGAGTGACGCTTCTCTATGTGACATGTTCTGTGGAGTGACGCTTCTCTATGACGTGTTCTGTGGAGTGACGCTTCTCTATATGACGTGTTCTGTGGAGCGACGCTTCTCTATATGACGTGTTCTGTGGAGTGACGCTTCTCTATATGACGTGTTCTGTGGAGCGACGCTTCTCTATATGACGTGTTCTGTGGAGTGACGCTTCTCTATGTGACGTGTTCTGTGGAGTGACGCTTCTCTATATGACGTGTTCTGTGGAGTGACGCTTCTCTATATGACGTGTTCTGTATAGTGACGCTTCTCTATGTGACGTGTTCTGTGGAGTGACGCTTCTCTATATGACGTGTTCTGTGGAGTGACGCTTCTCTATGTGACGTGTTCTGTGGAGTGACGCTTCTCTATATGACGTGTTCTGTGGAGTGACGCTTCTCTATATGACGTGTTCTGTGGAGTGACGCTTCTCTATATGATGTGTTCTGTGGAGTGACGCTTCTCTATCTGACGTGTTCTGTGGAGTGACGCTTCTCTATGTGACGTGTTTTGTGGAGTGACGCTTCTCTTTGTGACGTGTTCTGTGGAGTGACGCTTCTCTATATGACGTGTTCTGTGGAGTGACGCTTCTCTATATGACGTGTTCTGTGGAGTGACGCTTCTCTTTATGACGTGTTCTGTGGAGTGACGCTTCTCTATATGACGTGTTCTGTGGAGTGACGCTTCTCTATGTGATGTGTTCTGTGGAGTGACGCTTCTCTATATGACGTGTTCTGTGGAGTGACGCTTCTCTATGTGACGTGTTCTGTGGAGTGACGCTTCTCTATATGACGCGTTCTGTGGAGTGACGCTTCTCTATGTGACGTGTTCTGTGGAGTGACGCTTCTCTATGTGACGTGTTCTGTGGAGTGACGCTTCTCTATATGACGTGTTCTGTGGAGTGACGCTTCTCTATATGACGTGTTCTGTGGAGTGACGCTTCTCTATATGACGTGTTCTGTGGAGTGACGCTTCTCTATGTGATGTGTTCTGTGGAGTGACGCTTCTCTATATGACGTGTTCTGTGGAGTGACGCTTCTCTATGTGACGTGTTCTGTGGAGTGACGCTTCTCTATATGATGTGTTCTGTGGAGTGACGCTTCTCTATGTGACGTGTTCTGTTGAGTGACGCTTCTCTATGTGACGTGTTCTGTGGAGTGACGCTTCTCTATATGACGTGTTCTGTGGAGTGACGCTTCTCTATGTGACGTGTTCTGTGGAGTGACGCTTCTCTATATGACGTGTTCTGTGGAGTGACGCTTCTCTATATGACGCGTTCTGTGGAGTGACGCTTCTCTATGTGACGTGTTCTGTGGAGTGACGCTTCTCTATGTGACGTGTTCTGTGGAGTGACACTTCTCTATCTGGCGTGTTCTGTGGAGTGACGCTTCTCTATGTGACGTGTTCTGTGGAGTGACGCTTCTCTATGTGACGTGTTCTGTGGAGTGACGCTTCTCTATGACGTGTTCTGTGAAATGACGCTTCTCTATGTGACGTGTTCTGTGGAGTGACGCTTCTCTATATGACGTGTTCTGTGGAGTGACGCTTGTCTATGTGACGTGTTCTGTGGAGTGACGCTACTCTATGTGACGTGTTCTGGGGAGTGACGCTTCTCTATGTGACGTGTTCTGTGGAGTGACGCTTCTCTATGTGACGTGTTCTGTGGAGTGACGCTTCTCTATATGACATGTTCTGTGGAGTGACGCTTCTCTATGTGACGTGTTCTGTGGAGTGACGCTTCTCTATATGACGTGTTCTGTGGAGTGACGCTTCTCTATGTGACGTGTTCTGTGGAGTGACGCTTCTCTATATGACGTGTTCTGTGGAGTGACGCTTCTCTATATGACGTGTTCTGTGGAGTGACGCTTCTCTATATGACGTGTTCTGTGGAGTGACGCTTCTCTATATGACATGTTCTGTGGAGTGACGCTTCTCTATATGACGTGTTCTGCGGAGTGACGCTTCTCTATATGACGTGTTCTGTGGAGTGACGCTTCTCTATCTGGCGTGTTCTGTGGAGTGACGCTTCTCTATATGACGTGTTCTGTGGAGTGACGCTTCTCTATATGACGTGTTCTGTGGAGTGACGCTTCTCTATATGACGTGTTCTGTGGAGTGACGCTTCTCTATATGATGTGTTCTGTGGAGTGACGCTTCTCTATATGACGTGTTCTGTGGAGTGACGCTTCTCTATGTGACGTGTTCTGTGGAGTGACGCTTCTCTATATGACGTGTTCTGTGGAGTGACGCTTCTCTATCTGGCGTGTTCTGTGGAGTGACGCTTCTCTATCTGACGTGTTCTGTGGTGTGACGCTTCTCTATGTGACGTGTTCTGTGGAGTGACGCTTCTCTATGTGACGTGTTCTGTGGAGTGACGCTTCTCTATGTGACGAGTTCTGTGGAGTGACGCTTCTCTATATGACGTGTTCTGTGGAGTGACGCTTCTCTATATGACGTGTTCTGTGGAGTGACGCTTCTCTATGACGTGTTCTGTGGAGTGACGCTTCTCTATATGGCGTGTTCTGTGGAGTGACGCTTCTCTATGTGACGTGTTCTGTGGAGTGACGCTTCTCTATGACGTGTTCTGTGGAGTGACGCTTCTCTATGTGACGTGTTCTGTGGAGTGACGCTTCTCTATATGACGTGTTCTGTGGAGTGACGCTTCTCTATATGACGTGTTCTGTGGAGTGACGCTTCTCTATGTGACGTGTTCTGTGGAGTGACGCTTCTCTATATGACGTGTTCTGTGGAGTGACGCTTCTCTATATGACGTGTTCTGTGGAGTGACGCTTCTCTATATGACGTGTTCTGTGGAGTGACGCTTCTCTATATGACGTGTTCTGTGGAGTGACGCTTCTCCATGTGACGTGTTCTGTGGAGTGATGCTTCTCTATGTGACGTGTTCTGTGGAGTGACGCTTCTCTATATGACGTGTTCTGTGGAGTGACGCTTCTCTATGTGACGTGTTCTGTGGAGTGACGCTTCTCTATATGATGTGTTCTGTGGAGTGACGCTTCTCTATATGACGTGTTCTGTGGAGTGAGGCTTCTCTATATGACGTGTTCTGTGGAGCGACGCTTCTCTATATGACGTGTTCTGTGGAGTGACGCTTCTCTATATGACGTGTTCTGTGGAGCGACGCTTCTCTATATGACGTGTTCTGTGGAGTGACGCTTCTCTATGTGACGTGTTCTGTGGAGTGACGCTTCTCTATATGACGTGTTCTGTGGAGTGACGCTTCTCTATATGACGTGTTCTGTATAGTGACGCTTCTCTATGTGACGTGTTCTGTGGAGTGACGCTTCTCTATATGACGTGTTCTGTGGAGTGACGCTTCTCTATGTGACGTGTTCTGTGGAGTGACGCTTCTCTATATTACGTGTTCTGTGGAGTGACGCTTCTCTATATGACGTGTTCTGTGGAGTGACGCTTCTCTATATGATGTGTTCTGTGGAGTGACGCTTCTCTATCTGACGTGTTCTGTGGAGTGACGCTTCTCTATGTGACGTGTTCTGTGGAGTGACGCTTCTCTATGTGACGTGTTCTGTGGAGTGACGCTTCTCTTTGTGACGTGTTCTGTGGAGTGACGCTTCTCTATATGACGTGTTCTGTGGAGTGACGCTTCTCTATATGACGTGTTCTGTGGAGTGACGCTTCTCTATATGACGTGTTCTGTGGAGTGACGCTTCTCTATATGACGTGTTCTGTGGAGTGACGCTTCTCTATGTGATGTGTTCTGTGGAGTGACGCTTCTCTATATGACGTGTTCTGTGGAGTGACGCTTCTCTATGTGACGTGTTCTGTGGAGTGACGCTTCTCTATATGACGCGTTCTGTGGAGTGACGCTTCTCTATGTGACGTGTTCTGTGGAGTGACGCTTCTCTATGTGACGTGTTCTGTGGAGTGACGCTTCTCTATATGACGTGTTCTGTGGAGTGACGCTTCTCTATATGACGTGTTCTGTGGAGTGACGCTTCTCTATATGACGTGTTCTGTGGAGTGACGCTTCTCTATGTGATGTGTTCTGTGGAGTGACGCTTCTCTATATGACGTGTTCTGTGGAGTGACGCTTCTCTATGTGACGTGTTCTGTGGAGTGACGCTTCTCTATATGATGTGTTCTGTGGAGTGACGCTTCTCTATGTGACGTGTTCTGTTGAGTGACGCTTCTCTATGTGACGTGTTCTGTGGAGTGACGCTTCTCTATATGACGTGTTCTGTGGAGTGACGCTTCTCTATGTGACGTGTTCTGTGGAGTGACGCTTCTCTATATGACGTGTTCTGTGGAGTGACGCTTCTCTATATGACGCGTTCTGTGGAGTGACGCTTCTCTATGTGACGTGTTCTGTGGAGTGACGCTTCTCTATGTGACGTGTTCTGTGGAGTGACACTTCTCTATCTGGCGTGTTCTGTGGAGTGACGCTTCTCTATGTGACGTGTTCTGTGGAGTGACGCTTCTCTATATGACGTGTTCTGTGGAGTGACGCTTCTCTATCTGGCGTGTTCTGTGGAGTGACGCTTCTCTATGTGACGTGTTCTGTGGAGTGACGCTTCTCTATGTGACGTGTTCTGTGGAGTGACGCTTCTCTATGACGTGTTCTGTGGAGTGACGCTTCTCTATATGACGTGTTCTGTGGAGTGACGCTTCTCTATATGACGTGTTCTGTGGAGTGACGCTTCTCTATATGACGTGTTCTGTGGAGTGACGCTTCTCTATATGACGTGTTCTGTGGAGTGACGCTTCTCTATGTGACGTGTTCTGTGGAGTGACGCTTCTCTATATGACGTGTTCTGTGGAGTGACGCTTCTCTATATGACGTGTTCTGTGGAGTGACGCTTCTCTATATGATGTGTTCTGTGGAGTGACGCTTCTCTATATGACGTGTTCTGTGGAGTGACGCTTCTCTATATGGCGTGTTCTGTGGAGTGACGCTTCTCTATGTGACGTGTTCTGTGGAGTGACGCTTCTCTATATGACGTGTTCTGTGGAGTGACGCTTCTCTATATGACGTGTTCTGTGGAGTGACGCTTCTCTATATGACGTGTTCTGTGGAGTGACGCTTCTCTATATGACGTGTTCTGTGGAGTGACGCTTCTCTATATGACGTGTTCTGTGGAGTGACGCTTCTCTATATGACGTGTTCTGTGGAGTGACGCTTCTCTATATGATGTGTTCTGTGGAGTGACGCTTCTCTATATGACGTGTTCTGTGGAGTGACGCTTCTCTATATGGCGTGTTCTGTGGAGTGACGCTTCTCTATGTGACGTGTTCTGTGGAGTGACGCTTCTCTATATGACGTGTTCTGTGGAGTGACGCTTCTCTATGTGACGTGTTCTGTGGAGTGACGCTTCTCTATGTGACGTGTTCTGTGGAGTGACGCTTCTCTATGTGACGTGTTCTGTGGAGTGACGCTTCTCTATGTGACGTGTTCTGTGGAGTGACGCTTCTCTATGTGACGTGTTCTGTGGAGTGACGCTTCTCTATGTGACGTGTTCTGTGGAGTGACTCTTCTCTATATGACGTGTTCTGTGGAGTGACGCTTCTCTATATGGCGTGTTCTGTGGAGTGACGCTTCTCTATGTGACGTGTTCTGTGGAGTGACGCTTCTCTATGACGTGTTCTGTGGAGTGACGCTTCTCTATATGACGTGTTCTGTGGGGTGACGCTTCTCTATGTGACGTGTTCTGTGGAGTGACGCTTCTCTATGTGACGTGTTCTGTGGAGTGACGCTTCTCTATGTGACGTGTTCTGTGGAGTGACGCTTCTCTATATGACGTGTTCTGTGGAGTGACGCTTCTCTATGTGACGTGTTCTGAGGAGTGACGCTTCTCTATGTGACGTGTTCTGTGGAGTGACGCTTCTCTATGTGACGTGTTCTGTGGAGTGACGCTTCTCTATATGGCGTGTTCTGTGGAGTGACGCTTCTCTATATGACGTGTCCTGTGCAGTGACGCTTCTCTATATGACGTGTTCTGTGGAGTGACGCTTCTCTATATGACGTGTTCTGTGGAGTGACGCTTCTCTATATGACGTGTTCTGTGGAGTGACGCTTCTCTATATGACGTGTTCTGTGGAGTGACGCTTCTCTATATGACGTGCTCTGTGGAGTGACGCTTCTCTATATGACGTGTTCTGTGGAGTGACGCTTCTCTATATGACGTGTTCTGTGGAGTGACGCTTCTCTATGTGACGTGTTCTGTGGAGTGACGCTTCTCTATGAGACGTGTTCTGTGGAGTGACGCTTCTCTGTGACGTGTTCTGTGGAGTGACGCTTCTCTATATGGCGTGTTCTGTGGAGTGACGCTTCTCTATGTGACGTGTTCTGTGGAGTGACGCTTCTCTATATGACGTGTTCTGTGGAGTGACGCTTCTCTATGTGACGTGTTCTGTGGAGTGACGCTTCTCTATGTGACGTGTTCTGTGGAGTGACGCTTCCCTATGTGACGTGTTCTGTGGAGTGACGCTTCCCTATATGACGTGTTCTGTGGAGTGACGCTTCTCTATATGACGTGTTCTGTGGAGTGACGCTTCTCTATGACGTGTTCTGTGGAGTGACGCTTCTCTATGTGACGTGCTCTGTGGAGTGACGCTTCTCTATATGACGTGTTCTGTGGAGTGACGCTTCTCTATATGACGTGTTCTGTGGAGTGACGCTTCTCTATGTGGCGTGTTCTGTGGAGTGACGCTTCTCTATGTGACGTGTTCTGTGGAGTGACGCTTCTCTATATGACGTGTTCTGTGGAGTGACGCTTCTCTATATGACGTGTTCTGTGGAGTGACGCTTCTCTATGTGACGTGTTCTGTGGAGTGAGGCTTCTCTATATGGCGTGTTCTGTGGAGTGACGCTTCTCTATGTGACGTGTTCTGTGGAGTGACGCTTCTCTATATGACGTGTTCTGTGGAGTGACGCTTCTCTATGTGGCGTGTTCTGTGGAGTGACGCTTCTCTATATGACGTGTTCTGTGGAGTGACGCTTCTCTATATGGCGTGTTCTGTGGAGTGACGCTTCTCTATATGACGTGTTCTGTGGAGTGACGCTTCTCTATGTGACGTGTTCTGTGGAGTGACGCTTCTCTATATGGCGTGTTCTGTGGAGTGACGCTTCTCTATGTGACGTGTTCTGTGGAGTGACGCTTCTCTATATGACGTGTTCTGTGGAGTGACGCTTCTCTATGTGGCGTGTTCTGTGAAGTGACGCTTCTCTATATGACGTGTTCTGTGGAGTGACGCTTCTCTATGTGACGTGTTCTGTGGAGTGACGCTTCTCTATGTGGCGTGTTCTGTGAAGTGACGCTTCTCTATATGACGTGTTCTGTGGAGTGACGCTTCTCTATGTGACGTGTTCTGTGGAGTGATGCTTCTCTATATGACGTGTTCTGTGGAGTGACGCTTCTCTATGTGACGTGTTCTGTGGAGTGACGCTTCTCTATATGACGTGTTCTGTGGAGTGACGCTTCTCTATGTGACGTGTTCTGTGGAGTGACGCTTCTCTATATGACGTGTTCTGTGGAGTGACGCTTCTCTATATGACGTGTTCTGTGGAGTGACGCTTCTCTATGACGTGTTCTGTGGAGTGACGTTTCTCTACATGACGTGTTCTGTGGAGTGACGCTTCTCTATATGACGTGTTCTGTGGAGTGGCGCTTCTCTATGTGACGTGTTCTGTGGAGTGACGCTTCTCTATGTGACGTGTTCTGTGGAGTGACGCTTCTCTATATGGCGTGTTCTGTGGAGTGACGCTTCTCTGTGACGTGTTCTGTGGAGTGACGCTTCTCTATATGACGTGTTCTGTGGAGTGACGCTTCTCTATATGACGTGTTCTGTGGAGTGACGCTTCTCTATATGACGTGTTCTGTGGAGTGACGCTTCTCTATGTGACGTGTTCTGTGGAGTGGCGCTTCTCTATATGACGTGTTCTGTGGAGTGACGCTTCTCTATGTGACGTGTTCTGTGGAGTGACGCTTCTCTATATGACGTGTTCTGTGGAGTGACGCTTCTCTATATGACGTGTTCTGTGGAGTGACGCTTCTCTATGACGTGTTCTGTGGAGTGACGTTTCTCTACATGACGTGTTCTGTGGAGTGACGCTTCTCTATATGACGTGTTCTGTGGAGTGGCGCTTCTCTATGTGACGTGTTCTGTGGAGTGACGCTTCTCTATGTGACGTGTTCTGTGGAGTGACGCTTCTCTATATGGCGTGTTCTGTGGAGTGACGCTTCTCTATGTGACGTGTTCTGTGGAGTGACGCTTCTCTATATGACGTGTTCTGTGGAGTGACGCTTCTCTATATGACGTGTTCTGTGGAGTGACGCTTCTCTATATGACGTGTTCTGTGGAGTGACGCTTCTCTATGTGACGTGTTCTGTGGAGTGGCGCTTCTCTATATGACGTGTTCTGTGGAGTGACGCTTCTCTATGTGACGTGTTCTGTGGAGTGACGCTTCTCTATATGACGTGTTCTGTGGAGTGACGCTTCTCTATATGACGTGTTCTGTGGAGTGACGCTTCTCTATGTGACGTGTTCTGTGGAGTGAGGCTTCTCTATCTGGCGTGTTCTGTGGAGTGACGCTTCTCTATGTGACGTGTTCTGTGGAGTGACGCTTCTCTATGTGGCGTGTTCTGTGGAGTGACGCTTCTCTATCTGACGTGTTCTGTGGAGTGACGCTTCTCTATATGACGTGTTCTGTGGAGTGACGCTTCTCTATATGACGTGTTCTGTGGAGTGACGCTTCTCTATATGACGTGTTCTGTGGAGTGACGCTTCCCTATGTGACGTGTTCTGTGGAGTGACGCTTCTCTATGTGACGTGTTCTGTGGAGTGACGCTTCTCTATATGACGTGTTCTGTGGAGTGACGCTTCTCTATCTGACGTGTTCTGTGGAGTGACGCTTCTCTATGTGACGTGTTCTGTGGAGTGACGCTTCTCTATATGACGTGTTCTGTGGAGTGACGCTTCTCTATGTTTACGTGTTCTGTGGAGTGACGCTTCTCTGTATGACGTGTTCTGTGGAGTGAGGCTTCTCTATGTGACATGTTCTGTGGAGTGACGCTTCTCTATATGACGTGTTCTGTGGAGTGACGCTTCTCTATGTGACGTGTTCTGTGGAGTGACGCTTCTCTATGTGACGTGTTCTGTGGAGTGACGCTTCTCTAGATGACGTGTTCTGTGGAGTGACGCTTCTCTATATGACGTGTTCTGTGGAGTGACGCTTCTCTATATGACGTGTTCTGTGGAGTGACGCTTCTCTATGTGACATGTTCTGTGGAGTGACGCTTCTCTATGACGTGTTCTGTGGAGTGACGCTTCTCTATGTGACGTGTTCTGTGGAGTGACGCTTCTCTATATGACGTGTTCTGTGGAGTGACGCTTCTCTATGTGACATGTTCTGTGGAGTGACGCTTCTCTATGACGTGTTCTGTGGAGTGACGCTTCTCTATATGACGTGTTCTGTGGAGTGACGCTTCTCTATATGATGTGTTCTGTGGAGTGACGCTTCTCTATATGACGTGTTCTGTGGAGTGACGCTTCTCTATGACGTGTTCTGTGGAGTGACGCTTCTCTATGATGTGTTCTGTGGAGTGACGCTTCTCTATCTGGCGGTCTGATGAGGAGTCTGGGTTTGGTAAATGCCAGGAGAACATTAACCACCTCACTGCATTGTGCCAGCTGTAAAGTTTGGTGGGGGAGGGGTAATGCAATGGTTTGTTTTTCAGGGGTCGGCCCCTTAGTTCCAGTGAAGGGTTAATTCTTCAGCATACAAGACATTTTGGTCAATTGAAGCTTCCAACTTACTTTGTGGGAACAATTCGTGGTTCAGACCTTTTCTGTTCCAGCAGGACTGACCCAAGTGCACAAGGTCCATAAAGACATGGTTGGTTGGTTGGTTGGTTGGCTGGCTGGTTGGTCGGTCGGTTGGTTGGTTGGTTGGTTGGTTGGTTGGTTGGTTGGTTTATTTGTTGGTTGGCTGGTTGGTCGGTCGGTGGGTCAGTCGGTCGGTCGGTTGGTCGGTTGGTCAGTCGGTTGGGTGTTTGGTGAGTTTGGTCTGGAAGAACTTTACCGGCCGCACAGAGTCCTGACCTCAACCCCATCCAACAACTTTGGGATGAACTAGGAATGGAGATTACGAGCCAGGCCCCCTCCCCCAACATCCTTGTCTGACCTCCCAAATGATCTTCTAGATGGACGGATGATTAAAAATTCCCACAGACACCCCAAAATCTTGTAGAAAGCCCCCAGAAGAGTAGAAAACGTTTTAGCTACAAAAGGAGGACCCAACTCCATATTCCTATGGATTTAGAATGGAGCATCATAGAAGCTCCTGTAGGTGTAATGTGGAGGTGTCCCAATACATTTGCCCATCTAGTATATATATATTTGGTACTCTGCATCAGAAAAACTGAGCTCTGACCGCTGTGAAGAAATATTAGAAAGGGTTAATCAGCACAGAATTTTGGATTACAAAAATAAATGAAAATTATGTTTAAGGGGGAAACATTACATATGATTTTTATTTTAAGGGTATATGCAGTGCAGGTTTTTCCAGGTAACCACCCCAGGGGCTAAAAAACGAGAACCCTCTGGGTCCATGGGCCATCTTCTGATGCTTACTTGACCTTGGATCTGATTCAAAAGTCTCTTCTTCAAAAACCCGTCATTGCTTATTTTCTTCCTGTCAAAACGACGGACACCATGACAAAACCCTGACCAACCCCATTAGAAGTCAATAGGGTCCTTCGGGAATTGTGGTATCTGTTGTACAACAAACCCGACAGATCGTCGTGATCCGAAGCCACGATACAAGTGTGAACATAGCCTGAGAAAAAGGGAATGATTAAAGGGGTTCACCTCTGTGTGTAGTCTGATACCGCAGTCATGTAGTTTGCAAGATCAGACTACACAGGGTTTATTTGTAGTCTGTAACTATGGAAACGCATAGGTCTGCAAACAAGCTGTAGAATCTCCTAGAGATTTTGTCCATTTTTTATAATCAATGCTATTTTGAAAGTTGTTTCATTTGTTGTTGTTGCAAAAGTATACATACCCTTTAATACAAATGCAATTAGGTAGACAGTGGGTGGAACCATAGTTATTTTTTTTATGTTATTCATAGGCCCCCTTGTCTGCAGGACGCCGGTGGAGTTGCAGATATGGAATGCCCGCCCTTACCGTAACTGATTATGGCTGTGGTTTTGCTACATTGTGAATAAGGAGTGGAGTTCTAAATTAGAAACTGTAACAGAGAGCACAAACAATAGCAAAAAATGCAGTTGGTTCAGTGAATTATTCTAGAAATATCTCAGGGTTGTGTCACATGAACTGTTATAAAAACAGTACTTCATAGTTGAAAATAAGTTGTGTGTACAGGGGTCATGGGGTGTATATATCCTATAATGCAGGGTATGGGGTGTATATATGCTACAATGCAGGGTATGGGGTGTATATATGCTACAATGCAGGGTATGGGGTGTATATATGCTATAATGCAGGGTATGGGGTGTATATATGCTATAATGCAGGGTGTGGGGTGTATATATGCTATAATGCAGCGTATAGGGTGTATATATGCTATAATGCAGGGTATGGGGTGTATATATGCTATAATGCAGGGTATGGGGTGTATATATGCTACAATGCAGGGTATGGGGTGTATATATGCTACAATGCAGGGTATGGGGTGTATATATGCTACAATGCAGCGTATTGGGTGTATATATGCTACAATGCAGGGTATGGGGTGTATATATGCTACAATGCAGGGTATGGGGGTGTATATATGCTATAATGCAGGGTATGGGGTGTATATATGCTATAATGCAGGGTATGGGGTGTATATATGCTACAATGCACGGTATTGGGTGTATATATGCTACAATGCAGGGTATGGGGTGTATATATGCTACAATGCAGGGTATGGGGTGTATATATGCTACAATGCAGGATATGGGGTGTGTATATATGCTACAATGCAGGGTATGGGGTATATATGCTAAAATGCAGGGTATGGGGTGTATATATGCTACAATGCAGGGTATGGGGTGTATATATGTTACAATGCAGGGTATGATAATTTTAGGTTCCCCATTGGTGAAGTTGTATTGCTCCAGGGGTGAATATTTTTTTTATGTGCACCATATATATTAGAGAATAGAATATACAACAATTCCTTATTTACTGCCACTTCTACAATTTTGCAGATAGTCTTAAGTAATTAAGACAATTTTGTAAATGTCTACAGCTCCTATAAAGGCCTATATGTTTCCATGGTAACAGACTACTAACAAACCCTGTGTAGTCTGATCATGCAGTCTTAATGTGGCCATACACATTAGAGTAACATTGGCCAGACTTGCCAATTTCGGTGGAATCAGCCAAACGTCTAATGTGTTATAGTTGTTTGGCCAGCGTTCGATGGGCAGATGTCAGGGAAAAAGGATCGGGCATGTTCAATTTCAATATGCCCAATACTTTGTTTTCAAGGAAGAAAAGACACTGCCAGAGGTGTCTAACAGTGGTTATTTCACTCTGCCCTTTGAGAACACACGTAGGGTCGGCCAAACTAAGCTTGCGTTTCAATGGGGGAGTTGGGAGGAATGAACGAGTGTTCGGCTGACAGCTATTGAAGGTGTATGGCCACCTATACTCCCTTCCATCTGCCCTGTAATTCTTACTAATTTACATTCAGTGGATTATAGTGTAACTAAACTTTAAAAAAAACTTTTGACGTTACAGTGACAGGTCAGAAGTTTTGATCGGTGGGGTCCAAGCACTGAGACCCCCACCGATTACTGAAACGAAGCGGCAGAAGCGCTCATGTGAACGATGTGCCACTTAGTTTCTGATCGGCTTTCCTCGGAGTGCTGTATGGGCTCAATAGAAAGTCTATAAATCCGTACACCGCTCGCTCTGCTTTCTGAGGAATCCATTTTCTGTCATATTGCCACCTTTCTTGATAAAATTTTAAGATCATATGCCACTGAGGCTACCTCATATATTAGAGACACGTCGGATTTCCTCAATAAACTTTACCATCAGATAAAAGAGTCACATTGGTATCTTTTGATGTTATCAGCTTATATACGGTCATAGACCATACCAGGGGTCTGAAAGCTGTGGAGAACTGTCTAAATTGATCTGATTTTTCACCAGAATGTTGCACATTTCTTTTACAACTACTTAATACTATCTTGAGACGCAATTATTTTCTGTTTGGGGATGACTTCTTTCTCCAACTACAAGGGACCGCGATGGGGTCCAACAGTGTACCCACCTATGCGAATATATTCATGCGCACATTTGAAGAAACTTTCGTCTATGAGTCCCACCACTTTGAACATGTTGTCAAGTGGTGGCGATACATAGACGATATTTTCGTGATCTGGTCTGGAGATCTGGTGACGCTCCAAGACTTTCATTCTTGCTTAAATTCCTTTGACAACAAGGTAAAGTTTACTTTGGTTCAGTCAGATACTGATATTCCGTTTCTAGATGTTTTGGTCAAGGTTAAGGATGATGGATTCACTACTGAACTATATACTAAATCTACTGATTGTAACAATCTGCTCTTGTACAGCAGTAATCATCCGCGAAAGATGATAGAGCGCTTACCCTCTAGTCAATTAATGTGGGTTAAAAGGATTGTCAGTGATACAGACATTACAGAAAAAAAACCTTGACACTATGATTGACCGTTTTTGGACTCGTGGCTATCCAGTGAGGTTACTTGACAAACACAGGCAGAAATTAGGACAGATCAACAGAGATACACTCCTAAGATCGAGGGGTCCCAGACCTACACTTGACAAAAAAGTAATATTATAGCCAAGGTTATTAGACGTCATTGGCACATGTTGGGTAATTGTCTGGCACATGTTCCTGAGTTTATAAATTACCCTCTACTTTCCTATCGTAGATCCACAAGCCTGAGGGACAGACTGGTAAAGGCTGACACTGGTTCGTTTAAACTGAATAGACAGACATACCTGACTAAGCCAAAATTGGGCTGTTTTCCGTCCTTGAGCTGCATCAATTGTAGTCTTATGCTGAAGGGTCCTACTCTTGAACATCCTATTACTAAGAGACTTTTTCAGATTAGGCATTTTCTTACTTGCAACACCGAATATGTTGTTTATTTTCTACAATGCCCCGGTAAACTTTTATATGTTTGTAAGACTACACTAGACCTGCTGGAAAGGTCGTTGATCGTTGCCTCGATAGAAGGACTGCCATTGCCTGACCCAGTTGTGTCTGTGACCAAGCCATTAAGACTTCAAGTGGGAGCTCTTCACTCTGAGCTCATCTCCCTGTTTGTCCTGCCCAAGGCCGTCAACCCCGTGCTGCTGGGTATGCCTTGGCTCCGTCTACACGCCCCAGTCCTGGATTGGAACTCTGGAGAGGTTCTCCAGTGGGGCCCCAAGTGTCTCGACCGCTGTCTGGGTCATATCCATCCACCACAGCCTCCTCCGCTTCTGTCACTGGCAGGGTTGCCTTCTTGTTACTCTATGTTCTCTGATGTCTTCAATAAAAAGGAAGCAGAGACCTTGCCGCCACATCGATCATATGATTGTCCTATCGACTTGGTTCCTGATTCGTCCCCTCCTCGCGGTAGAGTGTACCCTCTCTCCTTGCCTGAGATCCAGTCTATGTCTGCCTACATTAAGGAGAATCTGGAGAGGGGCTTGATTTGTAAATACTCATCCCCGGCCGCAGCTGGGTTTTTCTTTGTCAAGAAGAAAGATGGATCCCTCCGACCCTGCATTGACTACCGAGGCCTCAACTAGATCACGGTGAAGAACAGGTACCCATTGCCTTTGATTTCGGAACTGTTTGATCGCATATGGGGGGATAGATAGATAGATAGACAGACAGACAGACAGACAGACAGACAGACAGACAGACAGACAGACAGATAGATAGATAGATAGATAGATAGATAGATAGATAGATAGATAGATAGATAGATAGATAGATAGATAGATAGATAGATAGATGATAGATAGATAGATAGATAGATATGAGATAGATAGATAGATAGATAGATAGATAGATAGATAGATAGATAGATAGATAGATAGATAGATAGATAGATAGATAGATAGATAGATAGATAGATAGATAGATAGATAGATAGATAGATAGATAGATAATTTGGTGTCCGTTGAGTACAACTACAGGTGACATTAGTAAAGATTTCTCCCCTCGTCTGATAATCATCTCCAGGTTCACTGACACTGAGTGACTTGACCACATTTTACTTTTGTTGACATTTACAACATTCTTGTCCCATAGAGAAAAATGAGTGGAAACTTTTGACATAACATAACAGTTCCTGGCTGTCACATATCATTCTGTCGTGCACCAAAACTTAGATGACCTGGAGTGTCCGCCACCTTGCTTCCTCGAAGGTGCAGTCCCTGGCAGTATGTATCAGTGTGCGGACACCACATGCAGTGACTGTAGGTGAAACATCTGCGGGGACTTCTAGCTGTTTTACTGCCTGAGCCAAAAAGCAAACTGGGGCTCCCCTCTCCAAATTAGAGATGGGGAAGGGGCAGAGATGGACTGTATATCTGTCAGAGCAGTCAGACTTCTCAGGGAACGGTGCTGCCTATGGTGAAGTTCTCACCTCATGGATGGTGCACACCTAGGCACATTTACATAGTGAGTAACCTGTATTTATATAAGACCAGAAAACCGAGATATCCATGACTCTACCAGCAGAATAGTGAGTGCAGCTCTGGAGTATAATACAGGATATAACTCAGGATCAGTACAGGATAAGTAATGTAATGTATGTACACAGTGACTCCACCAGCAGAATAGTGAGTGCAGCTCTGGAGTATAATACAGGATGTAACTCAGGATCAGTACAGGATAAGTAATGTAATGTATGTACACAGTGACCCCCCCACCAGCAGAATAGTGAGTGCAGCTCTGGAGTATAATACAGGATATAACTCAGGATCAGTACAGGATAAGTAATGTAATGTATGTACACAGTGACTCCACCAGCAGAATAGTGACTGCAGCTCTGGAGTATAATACAGGATGTAACACAGGATCAGTACAGGATAAGTAATGTAATGTATGTACACAGTGACTCCACCAGCAGAATAGTGAGTGCAGCTCTGGAGTATAATACAGGATGTAACTCAGGATCAGTACAGGATAAGTAATGTATGTACACAGTGACTCCACCAGCAGAATAGTGAGTGCAGCTCTGGAGTATAATACAGGATGTAACTCAGGATCAGTACAAGTAAGTGATGTGATAGGAATCAAAAAACAGGCAAAACGTAGAGTGTGAATGCGCACAGATGGTGAAAGACACTACTCTTGGATGTTGTGGAATATTTCATTGTGAAGTCGTCTCTGACTAACTAATGACCTTTTAGCATGAACATCGCTGGTCTGCACAGTCACAGGTTATAATGTGTGTGGGTTGTTTGTATTATGGTAAATTGGGGTTTTCACTTTTCAGAATAATTAGGAATTCAGCTGTTCCGTGATAAGAGAAACAAAACACCGGACTACATGATGAAAATTTAACCACAAATATAACTGGGAACTGATAGCAAAACAGCAGATATGACCCTCACTCGAATGCAAAGTCCACACATAATAGAAGACGCTGAGTCACCTTCTTCTGTGAATTTGTAACAAACTTCTGTTCAGCTGTTTCTCCAAGCTTTAGCTCCTTTTACATCGGCCCATTTTGGCCGTAACAACGAGCGCCGATCAATGAGACAGCTCATAGATCGGCGCTCGTTTGCTCCTTTCAAAATGAGCTGTTGTCAGTAATGTATGGGGACAGGCGCGTGTTACTACAATCGCTCGTCCCTATACATTTCTATCATGTCGGCATCACATCTTCCTGTTTACACACCAAGATGTGCTGCCGCTAGCGACTATTTTACTGACTGCATAAAAATCAAGATCAGTCGGTGAATGAGGGTTTGAACGCTCATTCTCCCAATCATTGGTCCCTGTAAAAGGGACTTTACACCTTATAGTTATCTAATGTAGGAAAAACTAACTGCCCGTCCTGAATTGTAATAATTCAACTAAGCTGTTACGGGTGTGTTTAACCACTAGCTTACTGACTGTTTCCAATTACCAGCAGAATAGTGAGTGCAGCTTTGGAGTATAATACAGGATGTAACTCCGGATCAGAACAGGATAAGTAATGTAATGTATGTACATAGTGACACCACCAGCAGAATAGTGAGTGCAGCTCTGGAGTATAATACTGGATGTAACTCAGGATCAGTAATGTAATGTATGTACACAGTGACTCCACCAGCAGAATAGTGAGTGCAGCTCTGGAGTAGAATACAGGGTGTAACTCAGGATCAGTTCAGGATAAGTAATGTAATGTATGTACACAGTGACTCCACCAGCAGAATAATGAGTGCAGCTGTGGAGTATAATACAGGATGTAACTCAGGATCAGTACAGGATAACTAATGTATATACACAGTGACTCCACCAGCAGAATAGTGAGTACAGCTCTGGAGTGTAATACAGGATGTAATTCAGGATCAGTACAGGATAAGTAATGTAATGTATGTACACAGTGACTCCAACAGCAGAATAGTGACTGCAGCTCTGGAGTATAATACAGGCTGTAACTCAGGATCAGTACAGGATAAGTAATGTAATGTATGTACACAGTGACTCCACCAGCAGAATAGTGAGTGCAGCTCTGGATTATAATACAGGATGTAACTCAGGATCAGTACAGGATAAGTAATGTAATGTATGTACACAGTGACTCCACCAGCAGAATAGTGAGTGCAGCTCTGGAGTATAATACAGGATGTAACTCAGGATCAGTATAGGATAAGTAATGTAATGTATGTACACAGTGACTCCAACAGCAGAATAGTGAGTGCAGCTCTGGAGTATAATACAGGATGTAAGTCAGGATCAGTACAGGATAAGTAATATAATGTATGTACACAGTGACTCCACCAGCAGAATAGTGACTGCAGCTCTGGAGTATAATACAGGATGTAACTCGGGATCAGTACAGGATAACTAATGTATGTACACAGTGACTCCACCAGCAGAATAGTGAGTACAGCTCTGGAGTGTAATACAGGATGTAATTCAGGATCAGTACAGGATAAGTAATGTAATGTATGTACACAGTGACTCCAACAGCAGAATAGTGAGTGCAGCTCTGGAGTATAATACAGGCTGTAACTCAGGATCAGTACAGGATAAGTAATGTAATGTATGTACACAGTGACTCCACCAGCAGAATAGTGAGTGCAGCTCTGCAGTATAATACAGGATGTAAATCAGGATCAGTACGGGATAAGTAATGTAATGTATGTACACAGTGACTCCACCAGCAGAATAGTGAGTGCAGCTCTGGAGTATAATACAGGATGTAACTCAGGATCAGTATAGGATAAGTAATGTAATGTATGTACACAGTGACTCCAACAGCAGAATAGTGAGTGCAGCTCTGGAGTATAATACAGGATGTAAGTCAGGATCAGTACAGGATAAGTAATATAATGTATGTACACAGTGACTCCACCAGCAGAATAGTGACTGCAGCTCTGGAGTATAATACAGGATGTAACTCGGGATCAGTACAGGATAACTAATGTATGTACACAGTGACTCCACCAGCAGAATAGTGAGTACAGCTCTGGAGTGTAATACAGGATGTAATTCAGGATCAGTACAGGATAAGTAATGTAATGTATGTACACAGTGACTCCAACAGCAGAATAGTGAGTGCAGCTCTGGAATATAATACAGGCTGTAACTCAGGATCAGTACAGGATAAGTAATGTAATGTATGTACACAGTGACTCCACCAGCAGAATAGTGAGTGCAGCTCTGCAGTATAATACAGGATGTAAATCAGGATCAGTACAGGATAAGTAATGTAATGTATTTACACAGTGACTCCACTAAATGGTTATTGTTATGTGTATGCCCATAATAACCTGTGAGGTGGTTAGTTCACTTTTTTATGTTGTATAATTTTCATGCAACACTTCCTTATCAAAAAGGGACCTTTTAGCAATGTTCATCCTAATCTTTTTGGTTCATGAATAGGATGGCAGAACTTCATTGGAGACTGGTGATTGGACAGGCATAGCAGTATGAGTGAGGGTACAAAGGTGGGGGGCAACTTAGTGGTTGTCACTCAGTTGGAGGGACGAAGAAAACTAAAAAATTACAATACAATTCCATTTTGCTCCTCAATGCTTCTCGGTGATAGACGGCTCCAGACAGCGAATGCCTTTATGTCTTGAGGAAACCGGAGATATAATTTCACTCCTAGAGAATTAGAGGTTTGTTCTCCAGTAAACACAGGGAACATCTTAAAGAGTTTTGCAGAGGTCTTGTGGTTTCTTGCCCTCGGTCTTATAATTGGTGGCTTTCATCCTGCTTGTGTTTTCCTTCTGGTTCTCATACTTTATAATAAATGTGGACAGAACGTAACGTAAACATCGTTGAAGGAGCCGATACTTGGATCCAGATGATGACGCCGTAAACAGGAAACATACACAATGCTGACATTTCTGTAATCAGGAGAGATGGAGGAAAGTAATGGATCGTGTCAGTTTGGGACACCTAGTGTCAGATGGTGGAACAGATAGTGGACCCTTAAAGGGAATGTCCATCTTTTATTATATTTCTCTTTAGGTCTAACCTTCAGGGCTGATTAATTTCTTAATATATCTTTATCTCTAAATCCTCTGCATAAACATAGGGGGAATTTATTAAAAGTTCTTGAAAAGTTGCAAATGCTGCAAAAATTGCAAAAAAAATTGTGACTTTGCATCATTTACACTACCTCCGTTACTTTTCACAAAAAGTGGATGGAGCTTAGCAGCCCAACAAATTTAATATCATTTACATTAGAAAGTGGCGTAAATTACAGTGGAAATCTGCTCCAGCTCATAGCTGGAGTAGACTTGACTTGCCGTCGCACGGAAGGCCGGAGATGTGCGTAATTTGGAGGCGTTCACAGCGTGTTTTAGATTAAAACTGGTGTATGAAACGCCAGCCTTAATAAAATCCCCCCTCCCCCTAAAGTTAAAATTCTTACTTTCTGCAGCCACCACTAGGGGGAGCTCATTGTATAGGGTGTTATAATTGAATTTAATGTATACACATTATGCAGAAAGCGCCCCCTAGTGGTGGCTGCAGGCAGAGATAATTTTATCATTTTACCTCTACTCTCTGTCTATGAAGGAGATTTAGAGCTCTGTATCACGAAAATGAAGGTCAGACTCATATGCAGATATATAATAATAATATAATCAGCATAGAATTTTCGAACTATTTAGATTATAAAAAGAAAAATAAGAGGTGGCGGTATATTACATAACAATGCAGATTTATATGCAATTCAGGGACTGCAAAAAGCTGGACGGGCCAACCACCATTTGGATGGCGGATGGACCCTTACTCCCAACCACAATCAACCACACTAGTTGTCTTAAATAGCCACAGCTTTATTTAAAATGACATGACTCTAGAGTACACCAGAAGTACACCTAATACACCAGAAGTACATCTAGTACACCAGAAGTACACCCAGTTCAGCAGAAGCCCACCGAGTACACCAGAAGAACACCCAGTACACTAGAAGTACACCCAGTACACTAGAAGTACACCCAGTACACTAGAACACCCAGTCCACCAGAAGTACACCCAGTACACAAGAAGAACACCCAGTCCACCAGAAGTACACCCAGTACACAAGAAGAACACCCAGTCCACCAGAAGTACACCCAGTACACAAGAAGAACACCCAGTACACCAGAAGTACACCCAGTACACCAGAGGCACATCCAGTACACAAGAAGAACACCCAGTAAACCCTATCTTTTTCCTCCTCTTGCCAACAATAATTCCCAGCTCAAGCATCAATCAGAATCTAAACAAGAGAAAAATGTGTCTACAATGCCTAGTGAGTTGTGTTTCAATTTGCACAATTTTTGCCATCATTAATGCATCCTATGACACTATTGATAAATCTTCCCAAATTTCCCAAAAACCCAATTTCCTATCTATGTCCTGTAGATACTAGAGCATTGACGATTCTCATGTAATTACCACGGCCAAAGTCTTGGACAAATGTTTACAATATTGACAACAGACTTTTATCTTATCTTACTCAAATACCCTCAAGGACAGAATTTCCAGGTTCAAGGACAGAATCTTCATGTTTGTCAATCACAGTGCTATTCCCCAAAGTTTATGCTCACCTAGTACACCAGAATAACACCCAGTACATCAGTAGGATGCCCAGTACACCAAAAGCACACCTAGTACACCAGGAGAAAACCCAGTACACCAGAAGAACACCCAGTACACCAAAAGCACACCTAGTACATCAGAAGAACACACAGTATACCAGAAGTACACGTAGTAAACCAGAAGTACAACCAGTACACTAGAAGAACACCCAGTACTCCAGAAGAACACCCAGTACACCAGAAGTACCCCCAGTACACTAGAAGAACACCCAGTACACCAGAAGAACACCCAGTACACCAGAGGTACACCCAGTACACCAGAAGAACACACAGTACACTAGAAGAACACCCAGTACACCAGAAGTACACCCAGTACACTAGAAGAACAACCAGTACACTAGAACACCCAGTCCACCAGAAGTACACCCAGTACACGAGAAGAACACCCAGTACACTAGAAGAACACTCAGTCCACCAGAAGTACACCCAGTACACTAGAAGAACACCCAGTACACCAGAAGTACACCCAGTACACTAGAAGAACACCCAGTACACTAGAACACCCAGTACACCAGAAGTACACCCAGTACACCAGAAGAAATCCCAGTACACTAGAAGAACACCCAGTCCACCAGAAGTACACCCAGTACACTAGAAGAACACCCAGTACACTAGAAGTACACCCAGTACACTAGAAGTACACCCAGTACACCAGAAGTACACCCAGTACACCAGAAGTACACCCAGTACACCAGAAGTACACCCAATACACCAGAAGTACACCCAGTACACCAGAAGAAAACCCAGTACACCAGAAGAACACCCAGTGCACTAGAAGTACACCCAGTACACCAGAAGTACACCCAATACACCAGAAGTACACCC
The DNA here is from genome assembly GCF_050947455.1 of Rhinoderma darwinii. Classification (NCBI taxonomy): domain Eukaryota; kingdom Metazoa; phylum Chordata; class Amphibia; order Anura; family Rhinodermatidae; genus Rhinoderma; species Rhinoderma darwinii. The sequence continues at coordinate 7,493,291 of NC_134689.1, read as the reverse complement.
AGTACACCAGAAGAAAACCCAGTACACCAGAAGAACACCCAGTACACCAGAAGAACACCCAATACACTAGAAGAACACCCAGTACACCAGAAGTACACCCAGTACACCAGAAGTACACCAGAAGAAAACCCAGTACACCAGAAGAACACCCAGTACACCAGAAGAACACCCAATACACTAGAAGAACACCCAGTACACCAGAAGTACAACCAGTACACCAGAAGTACAACCAGTACACCAGAAGTACACCCAGTACACCAGAAGTACACCCAATACACCAGAAGAACACCCATTACACCAGAAGTACACCAGAATTACACCCAGTACACTAGAAGTACACGTAGTACACCAGAAGAACACCCAGTACACCAGAAGTACACGTAGTAAACAAACAAGAACATCCAGTGGGTCCTCCAGAGAGATAGACGCTGTTTTCCTTCAATCGGGAAAAACTGTGTCATTCAAAACCCCATGTAAAACCATACTAGTCTACTTTACAGAGGACAAGACTTGAAATACAGCAAGGAAAGAACATGCCCTGGCTCTTAGTACAATAAATCCTCCCCATATATTTTGTTGTTTTCACTAAGCGAGGTGCTGCCGACAAGTAAACAATCTCATTAAAGATGTGATCAGCCGACGAACAAGCGTTTGCTCGTTCGTCGGCTGATCGCGGCCCTGTTTGTACAGGGCAATGCTAAGAAACGCGTCTTCATACGAGCGCTCGTTTTCCCGTTCATTGGTCCGTGTAAAAGGGCCTTAATACAGCAGTGTAAACTGTGGGTCACCACTGTTGCCCTGTTAGACTATCAGCAGAATGCTGGCTGCCATTGACAGCAGTCTGTAGCTTACATAACAGGCTGACAATACTCTATCAATCCCGCTCGTTGCAAAGGACGATTGTAAAAAGCCCACGAGAATTTATGGATAGGCTATCAATATCTTCGCAACCTGCCAGTCTCCCAAAGGATGCTGAGAGCAATGTCAGCATTACCACAGGCCACTACCCTTCTATGCCAGTAAAAGGGTGGGGCTGTGACTACCTTATGCGGCTTTAATTTCTCTCTGGGATGTTTATGACAGACTCCAGACCCCCTTAATAAATACATACCCAAGACCAGGGTGTTGTCTGCTGTAGAGCCCGGGCATGAAGAGGACTGCTGCAAGGAGGAGAGGTGAGTATGTGCAGTCAGGTTGCGATACCCGGAGATTCCCCCGCTCTTCTCAGAGTCTTGGAGGTCTCATTGACAAGTATGGATGAGTTTAGTGTTTACACACTGGGCCGCATGTACTGAGTTAATAATGAAATGGTTGCCCATAGCGACCAATAATATTACTTGTTTCATTTTCCCAGTTCAGGGTAGAAAATGTAAGGAGCTTTCTGATTGGATGCTAAGGGCAACTCTATTTTTGTTGATGAGGCCCCTGCATCTAACGGGGTAACGTATTTTCACAGGTAAAAGCAATTTGTTATTATTCTCCTGTTCAGGGATTTACGCAAATGTTATTTCCAGTAATGTGACTTTATTTTTTGTTATTTTTTTGATTTGTAATGAACTTTGATCCACTGACCGCCTGTCAGGTCATAAACCTTTGATAGAGATCTCGAGCGCCGGTGCCTCCCATATAATGAGTATTAACGCCACCTCGCTGATCCGTATACAAAAGAAATCCGTGCTTACCTCATATGTGCCAACTCTCTCACATTGTCTGAGAGACGCCAGAAAAAAAAGGAGACCTCATGGAAGAGCGGGCGCGTCTCCCAGGTGCCCCCTCCCCTATAAATATTCACCTCATTACTGCAACCCTATTCACTTCCGAGTGCTGCCACAGACAACGTCCTGACTCCGACCCCGGCCCGGGAGTGAAGAGTGCAGCCTGCAGGAACCAGGAGAGGTGAGTATCTGCGGAGTCTGGGGGGGTCTGTATTTATTTAGGGGGTCTGTATTTTTTGGGGAAATCTGGTTTGGGGTCTATATTTGTTTGGGGTCTGGTCTGGGATCTGTATTTGTTTAGGGGGTTTGGTTTGGGGGTCTGTATTTATTTAGGGGTCTGGTGTCTGTATTTGTTTAGGGGGGTCTGTATTTATTTAGGGGTCTGGTTTGTGGTCTGTATTTATTTAGGGGTCTTTTCTGGGGTCTATTTATTTAGGGGTCTACTCTGGGTCTGTATTAGTTTAGTGGGTCGGGTCTAGGGTCTGTATTTAATTAGGTGGTCTGGCGTCTGTATTTTTTTTAAGGGGTCTGATTTACAGTCTGTATTTGTTTAGGGGCGTCTGGTCTGGGGTCTTGATTTGTTCAGGGGGTCTGTATTTAATTAGGTGGTGGTCTGGCGTCTGTATTTTTTGAAGGGGCCTGTTTTACAGTCTGTATCTGTTTAGGGTGTCTGACCTTGGCTTTGTATTTATTTAGAGGGTCCGAATTTATTTAGGGGTCTGGTCTGGGGTCTGTAATTGTTCAGGGGGTCTGTATTTATTTAGGAGTCTTTTCTGGGGTCTGTATTTATTTAGGGGTCTAGTCTGGGTCTGTATTAGTTTAGGGGGTCGGGTCTAGGGTCTGTATTTAATTAGGTGGTCTGGCATCTATATTTTTTTTTTAAGGGGCCTGATTTACAGTCTGTATATGTTTAGGGGGTCTGGTCTGGGATCTGTAGTCTTTTTTTCCCCCGTAAGTGGCAAATAGGAGGGGGAGACGTCTTGAAAACGTATTTAGCAGGAAACTTCATCTGTTTCTTGCTTTTGCTACATTTTTATATGTAAGAAATGTGTCATTTCTGTTTCTTTTTTTGTTTTCTTTTAATGAAATGATAATGGTAAATAATGACACCGCAGGCTAATACAAATGAGGTTGTCATTTCCAAATGTCAGTTTGCGTTTGCCGGTTTTCAGTATAATGGCGCCCCCTGCTGGGTAAATGAGTCTGTCCACGTTTTTTATGTTCATCATGAATATCATAGTTACAATCTGGACCTGCCGAATTTCCTTATCTTTTCCCTGCTCTCAGGTAGGTTTGCTTTTTTTTTCCCCAGAAAGAGCGCCACTCTAGTCCATAGGTTGTGTCTGGCATTGCAGCTCAGTCCCATTCACAGTTTTGAATCTTGCATAACCCCTTTAAATGCCAATTTTGCAATGAACACAATAATAATCTCAGACATCTAATCCAGACTAGTTGCTAGGGTTGAGCTTCCAGACAGTCCCATTGAAAAAACTGTGGTTGTTATGCAATGCATCTATAGCAACCAGATTGTCAGACATGACTGAGCTGGCTCAGATTGGTACTGGTCTGCCGCAGACAAGGGGAAGAGCAGTTTGGTCATGGTCAGGCCACATAAATCTCAGGCTACAACATTAAATAAAAAAAGAAATTAAAGGAGTTTTCCCATAATCATTATTTATCACCTATCCACTGGAAAGGTGATAAATATCTGATCGATCGGGTCCGACCGCTGGGACCCCCATGGTCATGAGAACGGGCTTACCTTGCCACTCCTGTGAGCCTCATAGGAATGGAGTAGTAGTGCGTATACTCGGCCACTGCTCTATTTGGCGGTCAAACCAGCACCGGTCAAATATTTATCGCCTATCCAGTGGAAAGGCGACAAATATTGATTATAGAGACACACACACATGAGACACACATACACAAGTGCGTATTCTGTAAGGCAGCGTGTCCCAACCTTTTTTGCACCAAGGACCTTTTTCCAGCAAGAAACATTTTCCATGGACCGGCTGAGGGGGGGGGGTGTTTTCGCGGTTGGGGGGATTAGGGTCAGTTCATACTTTGCATAAATACCACGTATTTTCCACAACAGAATTCGTTGCGGAAAATCCGATGCATAATACAGTGGCAGCAAAGTGGATGAGATAAAAACAAATCTCCTCCACACGCTGCATAAATGATAAGCGGAAAAAACGCTCAGGATTTGACGGTGCAGGGTTTTATTCCGCAGAATGTCAATTGTATTTGAGTAAACGCTGCTTATTTGTTGCCGGTTTTCCTCATTGAATTCAATTGGAAGGTAAAGCCCACAAAGAATAGCAGTTGTTCCGTTTATTCCATTGCAAAAACGCAAGTCAGAAAAAAAAACTTATACTTAACCAGAAGTCTGTGTTCTTCCTCCAGGCCGGCCTCCTGGGATGGCGTTTCATCCCTTGTGATTAGTGCAGCGGCGGTCAGATGGGATGAAACATCATCCCAGCAGGCCAGCCAGGATGACGTCAGTAGGCCGGCCTCCAGGGATGACATTTTATCCCATGTGACCGCCGCTGCAGCCAATCCCAGAAGGCCGGCCTGCTAGCAGGCTGGCTAAATGCTCAGCAGTTTTCCACAGCGAAGATTTCGGGCAAAAAACTGCACCACAGTTTGGTGCGTTTTTTTGCCCGGAATTCCCTGCAGCCACCGTGGCAGATACCACATACTGTGGCCCGGTACCAAATGATCAGTGGCCCGGTATTGGTCCGCGGCCCGGTGGTTGGGGATCACTGCTGTAGGGCACCCAACCATTTAGAGAGGGTGCGCACTCACTGCAGGGGGCAAAGTTGGTGTGGGTCACAAGATGGCGACATATGCCCCGCCCACTTTGTTAGGATAGTCGCAGGTCACTAGTTGTAGGGATAGTCACAGGCCCATGTTGTAGGGATCAATGGTTTAGCCAAGATGTGTGGCAAATTGGATTTCGCCCCAGCATCCATCCCTCCTCCCTTTTCTGATTATGGGAGGGACGGCCTTTATATATGCACCCCTTCCCCTATTGCAGGGTTGACGACACTGCTGTATGTTTTACACTCTTATCAAGGATATGTCGCTTATTCTTGCTAACTCTATTTTTTTTTTTGCAATTTTATGTGTTCTTGATTTCAGGTCACAGCTGGTGGTATTTGAGAGAAATGATGGTGATGTGATGCGGAGCTTATGGGCGGACTGGCCCGTCGGGAGTCCGGGGGCCGACATACCGCTTCATAGTTGGAGTTTTCAAGGACTTAATGTGCCGCAATACGGTTTAAGTTTTGGAATCCAAAACTGTGGCTGACCACCGCACAGCAAAAAATAAATAAATTGTCCTGATGTTACTTCAGGTGGATCTCAGGCCCATTCTATAAGGCCCATGTTATAAGGGTCTGCATGCCGGCAGTCAGAGAGTGGTCAGAGTGACAGAGAGTGTCATAGTGACGAGTTTGTACAGAGAGATAGTCAGGTGATGAAGTAGCAGAGAACCAGAGGACATCTGTGAGAGGATTGGACCCTGCCAGCGTTTGTCACTGAAAAGGCAGTGGCCCTGTGTGCTGAGCGGTTCCATACCGCTACTAGTGTCTTGACCGTAACCGGACTGCTATATTACTTGGGTCTGCTGAGGAAAGTGTGTATCCTGGGAGTGTTTGCGGACTGTACCGGGGGCGGGTGGAGGCTTTGTCACACCTGTCTGAAACCAAACACTATAAACTCTGCTGCCAAGTCATGTGCCCACCGGCGTCTGCAACCATCAAGCTAAGTACCCTTCAGAAAGTATAGCCGCCAAGTTAAGTGCCTTTCAGAGACTGTAACCGCCAAGCTTTGTGCCAACCCTGTAACCGCTATGCTAAGCACCACTGTTTGTAACCATTACGCATGCTGCCCCAGTTGGACTAAAGTCCTGTTTCATTGGACTGTGCTGTGTCCGCCTCCATTACTGCACCATCCTCATGTCGTGTCCCGAGTCAGGGTCAAGGGCCACATACTCAAAAAACGGACTCTCTTACATACACATAAGATACATTTACATCAGATACACATATATTAGACACAAGCACATTAGATACACAGTGTATACACATCAGACACATGTAAGAATGTTGGGGTAAACCCCATCTTTTAGAGGGGCGGCATTCGTGTGTCTTTAAGTTTGCGCTGCTTTGATTGATTTTTTTCTGCCCCTGGAGGCATTGTCCAGAATACATGTTAATTCTTATCTTGTATTCATTTCACTGTTTGTGGCAGGTGCTTGTAACCTATAGAGATGGTGATGTCTATGCTGAGGTCGCAGTATCTAGATCAGCCAGCAGAGGGCAGTGGTACAAGAATGCTGGAATAGCAGAGGAGAACTGAACAGGAAGTGGTGCGCACCATTAGTTCCAATAAAAAGGTGGGAGCATGGTTTGGGAGCTGTGAGAGAGAGAGTTTGGCAGTAAGGAGAGCAGTAGTTTGCTGCAGAGAGCCCAAAGAGAGAGAGAAACAGCTGAGAGTCTGTCTGTTGTAGGGAATGATGTTGTGGGCCATTTATATACACCTAAATAAAATGGGAATGGTTGGTGATATTAACTTCCTGTTTGTGGCACATTAGTATATGGGAGGGGGGAAACTTTTCAAGCTGGGTGTTGACCATGGCGGCCATTTTGAAGTTAGCCATTTTGTATCCAACTTTATCCAACTTTAGTTTAGAAGAGGGTTGCATTGACAATCCAACACAATGGGCAGCACTTTGAACACATTTTATAAGTGGTCAGAAACTTGTAAATAACTCATGAAAGAATAAAGTAACCTTAAAACCAAGCACACCATTGTTTTTCTTGTAAAATTCTCGATAAGTTTGATTTGTCACATGGCCCTCTTCCCATTGAAAAAACTAAAGTTGGATACAAAATGGCCAACTTCAAAATGGCCACCATGGTCAACACCCAGCTTGAAAAGTTTCCCCCCTCCCATATACTAATGTGCCACAAACAGGAAGTTAATATCACCAACCATTCCCATTTTATTTAGGTGTATCCATATAAATGGCCTACCCTGTACAATTAGAGTAGACATTTGATGCATCGCTATCACTCCAACTAAGTTCTTCTCCATAACAGAATTTGTCTTAGCGCCGAGAGATTACACACGATTATAATGGTGTACAATAATGGCTTCAGAATCTTTCTTTATTTAAATACCTGTTAGAGAAACCCACATTAACCAATCAGATGATACCAAGTATATAATACATACGTCCAAAATTACTTTCATATATGGTATCAGTACTTTCTTCGGCTAAATCCTTACAAATACATCTGGAAGGTCTCATGACATCACCTACATCCTGTCTCTGGGTGAAGGTTAGTGGATTCTTACATGTACAACTTGCTGATTGGTGGGTGTCCGACAGCTCGGAACCCCACAGTTTACGAGAACGGGGACCTCGAACCCCTCGTTTGAACCCAGCGGCAGGCCGCTCATGCGCACTGCCGCTACATTCATTCTCTATGGCATAACATATCTCTTAGATGGTTTAATGCAGCTATTTTCTTAGCTACTATACATTTTATATGTTTTACTCTCACATTCCCCTGTTTTTGACAAAATACTGTATTCAACTATTCTGTCCCTATTGTTAGGAAAACGCCTGTTCCCGTAAGATCCCCATGACTACTGTTCTAGCTTCTGAACAACTATCCCCGACGGGCACCACAAAAATAAGAATCCCACATACCCTATGAACCACAAACTGCAAAACCAACAAAGAAATGGGTATGTATATGGCAACTAAATAATGAAAACATGAAAAGTAGCACAATAGTCTTTTATTTCAACAGAAGTATCAGATGTAAGGAATTAAAATAATTTAAAATAGCAAACACATGCCAAAAATGACTTCTAAAAGGATAGTCACCCTGATAAGTAACCAAACAAAAGCCCCCACAGACCACCAGAACCCCTCAACATATATGGCTAACCATAAACAAATCAAACATACGGGTAATAAATAGCAGAATATGTGAAAACACAGCGTAGAATCCTAGGAGGGGAAAGGACGACTGAAAGCAATGATTGCATGACACTGGAAGCATATACAGGGCCGCCATCAGAAATTTCTGGGCCCCATACAGCCAAGGAGTCTGGGCCCCCCTTCACTATTGGGGCGGGCGCAAAGTAAAGGGGTGGGACGTAGGGCAGCGGTGAAGAGCAAACTAGTAGGGTCTCTTTGGAGGGGCAGGGCAGAGATAGCTGGTGGTATCAGGGGGCAAGGTGGAGAGACTAAGTGCCAGGGCTCGGTGCGGGAAGGAGGAGGGGATTTCTGGGAGACCAGAAAGAAATTCAGACCCCAGATCAGACCTCAAATGGGTATTCCGGTTACAAAAAGTTTCCCCCTATCCGTAGGGTAAGGGGTAACTTGCTGATCAGTGTGTGTCCGACAGCTCAGACTCCCACCGTTTATGAGAACGGTGGTCCCGAACCCCTCGTTTGAAATGAGCGGCAGGTCTCTCATGCGCACTACCGCTCCATTCATTCTCTATTGCCACGCCGGAAAAAGTCAAATAGTGCACTCGGCTATCTCTGGCGCTGCCATAGAGAATGAATGTAGCGGCAGTGCGCATGAGCGGCCTGCTGCTGGGTTCAAACGAGGGGTTCGAGGTCCCCATTCTCGTAAACGGTGGGTGTCCGAGCTGTCGGACACCCACCGATCAGCAAGTTACCCCCTACCCTACGGATAGGGTTAACTTGTTGTAATCGGAATACCCCTTTAAGGAATTCAGACACCTTTCCACCAGACCCCTACCTGCCGTCACAGTTTAGCATTCAGGCTTTTATGGTCTATCTAGTGGATATGGGATTTGATAACAAAACATTTATTGATGGGGATTATCTGCTGAGGCTCTGTGGGGGAGATGTCCAATTTTCTATGGGTGCCTCTATATAACTACATGGGAAAACATCTCTATGTTAACCGAGGAGTGACTGGTATATGTGGGGAGTGGGACCCCTTCCACAGCATGGGGACTGGAACCCCTCCTACAGGTGGCTATGTGGTGGAGGCAGAGAGGTGCAAAGTAACATGGCCTCTGTAAGGGGAAGAAGGCTGTAGCAGGGGAGAGATGCCAAGTGGCAGGGAGTAGAAACTACATGGCATGAGTAGGGGGCACACAGATTGAGGGGCTCTGTAGGTGAGAGGGCAGTGAGGAGACACCATGGCACGGGCTTTGTGGGGGGGGGCAGGTGGCACACAGTAGGTGACAGCAATGGTCCCTCTAAATCTTGGCAGCTCCTGTGCGGGGCAGTTAGGGAGCAGGACGAGTCTCCATCAATGGTGGGCGATCTGATGACTAAAAGTAATACCCCCAGTAAACGCTGATATAGTGACTAAATAAGAGAATAAGAAAACGTATTTTAAATTAGTTCTAAATTACTTTTTTAAATACTATAATATTACAAGTCCAGCAGTAAAATAGACGACAGTTATAAACACCAATTATAGGCATCAATGAAAGAATCCCTCATTACACCACTGCCCCTATAGATAGCGCCACACAGACCCCTGTAGATAGCGCCACACAGACCCCTGTAGATAGTGCCACATAGACCCCTGTACATAGTGCCACACAGATCCCCTGTAGATAGCGCCACACAGACCTCCTGTAGATAGCACCACACAGACCTCCTGTAGATAGCACCACACAGACATCCTGTAGATAGCGCCACACAGACCCCTGTAGATAGCACCACATAGACCCCTTGTAGATATTGCCACACAGATCCCCTGTAGATAGTGCCACACAGACCCCCTGTAGATAGCGCCACACAGACCCCTGTAGATAGCACCACATAGACCCCTGTAGATAGTGCCACACAGACCCATGTAGATAGTGCCACACAGACCCCATATAGATAGCGCCACACAGACCCCCTGTAGATAGCACCACACAGACCCCCCCTGTAGATAGTGTCACACAGATCCCCTATAGATAGCGTCACACAGAACCCCTGTAGATAGTGCCACACAGCCCCCTGTAGATAGTGCCACACAGACCCCTATATATAGCGCCACACAGACGCCATGTAGATAGTGCCACACAGACCCCCTGTAGATAGTGCCACACAGACCCCCTGTAGATAGCAAAACACACACACACCCTATAGACAGCTTCACCCCCCTGTACATAGCGACACACACAGCCCTGCAGATAGCACCACATGCAGCCCCCTGGAGATAGCGCCACACGCAGACCCACCTGTAGATAGTGCCACACAGACCCCCCTGTACATAGTGCCACACAGAACCCCCTGTAGATAGTGCCACACAGACCCCCTGTAGATACTGCCACACAGAACCCCCTGCAGATAGTGCCACACAGACCCCCCTGTAGATAGTGTCACACAGACCCCCCCTTTCCTTGTATATAGTGCTACACAGCCCCCCCTTCCCCTTGTGTATATAGTGCTACACAGCTCCCTCCCCTTGTATATAGCCCTACACAGCCCCCCTCCCCTTGTACAGTGAAGGAAATAAGTATTTGATCCCTTGCTGATTTTGTAAGTTTGCCCACTGTCAAAGACATGAACAGTCTAGAATTTTTAGGCTAGGTTAATTTTACCAGTGAGAGATAGATTATATAAAGAAAAAAAACAGAAAATCACATAGTCAAAATGATATATATTTATTTGCATTGTGCACAGAGAAATAAGTATTTGATCCCCGACCAACCATTAAGAGTTCAGCCTCCTCCAGACCAGTTACACGCTCCAAATCAACTTGGTGCCTGCATTATAGACAGCTCTTACATGGTCACCTGTATAAAAGACTCCTGTCCACAGACTCAATGAATCAGTCTGACTCTAACCTCTACAACATGGGCAAGACCAAAGAGCTTTCTAAGGATGTCAGGGACAAGATCATAGACCTGCACAAGGCTGGAATGGGCTACAAAACCATAACTAAGACGCTGGGTGAGAAGGAGACAACTGTTGGTGCAATAGTAAGAAAATGGAAGACATACAAAATGACTGTCAATCGACATCGATCTGGGGCTCCATGCAAAATCTCACCTCGTGGGGTATCCTTGATCCTGAGGAAGGTGAGAGCTCAGCCGAAAACTACACGGAGGGAACTTGTTAATGATCTCAAGGCATATGGGACCACAGTCACCAAGAAAACCATTGGTAACACATTACACCATAATGGATTAAAATCCTGCAGTGCCCGCAAGGTCCCCCTGCTCAAGAAGGCACATGTACAGGCCCGTCTGAAGTTTACAAATGAACATCTGGATGATTCTGAGAGTGATTGGGAGAAGGTGCTGTGGTCAGATGAGACTAAAATGGAGCTCTTTGGCATTAACTCAACTCGCCGTGTTTGGAGGAAGAGAAATGCTGCCTATGACCCAAAGAACACCGTCCCCACTGTCAAGAATGGAGGTGGAAACATTATGTTTTGGGGGTGTTTCTCTGCTAAGGGCACAGGACTACTTCACCGCTTCAATGGGAGAATGGATGGAGCCATGTACCGTCAAATCCTGAGTGACAACCTCCTTCCCTCCACCAGGACATTAAAAATGGCTCATGGCTGGGTCTTCCAGCATGACAATGACCCGAAACATACAGCCAAGGCAACAAAGGAGTGGCTCAAAAAGAAGCACATTAAGGTCATGGAGTGGCCTAGCCAGTCTCCAGACCTTAATCCCCATCGAAAACTTATGGAGGGAGCTGAAGATCCGAGTTGCCATGTGACAGCCTCGAAATCTTAATGATTTACAGATGATCTGCAAAGAGGAGTGGGCCAAAATTCCATCTAACGTGTGCAAACCTCATCATCAACTACAAAAAAACGTCTGACTGCTGTGCTTGCCACAAGGGTTTTGCCACCAAGTATTAAGTCTTGTTTGCCAAAGGGATCAAATACTTAATTCTCTGTGCACAATGCAAATAAATATATATAATTTTGACTATGTGATTTTCTTTTTTTTTTTTTATATATAATCTATCTCTCACTGGTAAAATTAACCTAGCCTAAAAATTCTAGACTGTTCATGTCTTTGACAGTGGGCAAACTTACAAAATCAGCAAGGGATCAAATACTTATTTCCTTCACTGTATATAGTGCTACACAGCAATTCCCCCCTGTATATAGTGCTACACAGCCACCTCTTCCCTTGTATATAGCGCTACACAGCCCCGCTCCTCCCCTTGTATATAGCGCCACACAGCCCCCTTTCCCCTTGTATATAGCGCTACCCAACCCCCCTCCTCCTCTTGTATATAGCGCTACACAGCCCCCTCTCCCCTTGTATATAGCGCTACACAGCTCCCTCCTCCCCTTGTATATAGTGCTAAACAGCCCCCCTCTCCCCTTGTATATAGCGCTACACAGCGACCCTCCTCCCCTTGTATATAGTGCTACACAGCCCCCTCCTCCCCTTGTATATAGGGCTACACAGCCCCATCTCCCCCTGTATATACTGCCACACATTTCCTTAAAAAAAAATAGGATTGTACTTACCTTGCCCTGTTCCTGAGACAGACGGAGCGCTACACTGCCTCTCCGGCGGGACGCATGCGCAGACCGGCGCGATGATGTGACCTCATCACGCCGGCCTGCGCGACTCCCAGCGCCTTATAGGCTGCAGGCCTAACGTGACCTGCAGCCTATAGTATTCATTTGTATGTGCGCCCTGAGGACGCACATACAAGTGAATTTGGCTGTTGCTACCACCAGAGCCCCCTCCGATGCTAACGACGCCACTGTATCCGCCCGCCGCTCATGACAGTTCACAGGCTTTAAAGTTTAGTGAGCGGGCGGATCGTGGAAGGTGCACGGCCACGTAGCCGCGCACCTTATATGGAACACTGGGTGACAGGGGTTTTGTTAAGGTAAAATAACTTGCTTGGGCTGTGTGTGGAGGGAGGCCGTGTCATAAAAGATGAGCTTACATTACAAAAATTATATGGATCATATCTTCTTCACCCCCTTAGCTATTATCTCACTACCCACCACAGGTTTGAAGGCTATGTAAACCTTTAAATGTGGTCTTTGTTGTTTTTTTTTTTTTTTTTAAACTGTTTACCAGTCTGTTTGGTGCTACTTTGTAAATACTTTTTATTAAAAATTATTTTTACTTTATGAAATACAGCTGCTTTGTATCCTGCATACAGAGCAGCTGTATCATGCACTGAAACCTTTATCTGTCAGGTCCACGGGACTGACGGGTTCAGTGTCTGCGGGTCCTGCGTGTCTCTGTTCATAATTTAGATTTGATCGATAACAGATGGATCCTGACCGGCTGACACTGAACCCGTCAGTCCCCCGGATATGACGGATACAGGTCTCAGCGCATGATACAGCTGCTCTGTATACAGGATACAAAGCAGCTGTATCTCAAATAGCAAAAATATTTCTTAATAAAAAGTATTTACAAAGTTTCATAACACACACTAATAAACTTTTTTTTTATAAAAAAAAACACGTTTTCAGAGGTGTACATAGTCTTTAAAGGGAATGTGTTGCCAGAAAAACATGTTTTTTTAAAAAAAATTAAACATTTAGTGTGTGGGTGGTTAAACATTGTTCAAATTTTTTTTTTTTTTTTGCACGAGTCCAGGAAATATTATAAATTATTTCTAATTTATAATACTACCTATTTTTGGTCACTAGATGGAGCTGTTCCCAAAATTGCAGCATTGCAACATTGGGTTAAAAGCCCTCGCTCTAGTGAGCTCTCAGCATCCCCCCCTCCTTTATCCTGGCTAGTGCCGGGATAAACGAGGGGTTTGAACGGTGTAACCTCCTACACTGTGTGTCGCCATTTTTTAAGGTAACCCACAGTGTAGTAGGTTTACATACAGTAGTAAACACACACAAACACGAACATACATTGAAATCTCTTACCTGCTCCTGCCGCCGCGGCTCCCTCCGGCCCATCCGCTCCGTTTGCTGCCGCTGGTGCAAGTGCAGAAATCCGGAAGCCGCGACCGGAAGTAGTAATATTACTGTCCGGCCGCGACTTCCGGTCCACAGGAAAATGGCGCCGGACGGCGCCAATTTCGAATAGGACTGTGTGGGAGCGGCGCATGCGCAGTTCCCACACAGACGCCGTACACTGCAGTCAATGGGACGGGAGCCGTTCGCAGTCCCTATGGGACTGTGGCTGCCGTATTCCATGTCTGTATGTGTCGTTAATCGACACACACAGAAATGGAACAAAAAATGGCAGCCCCCATAGGGAAGAAAAAGTGTAAAAATAAGAAAAAGTAAAACACAAACACACAAATAAATATAAAAGTTTTTAATAAAGCACTAACATCTTTAACATATAAAAAAATAATTTCTGATGACACTGTTCCTTTAAGATCTCTCCCCCTCCCTCAGGTATCCTCTCCTTCCTCTACCCCTCCCTTCAGATATCCTTTTTTCCCCCAGTTATCATCCCCCTAGTATAATGTCTCCTTCAGTGTCATCCACCCTCCATTATTATCTCCTACCCACTACAGCATCATTTCCCTCCCCATCCAATAACATCTCCCTGCCCCCATTGTCATCTAACCCCCCATAGAAAGCAAGTGTCTTACCCAAGTGTATGACATCCTCTGGACACTGAAGCACCAGCAGCTCCACAATGGCTCTTATCTCCTGTGCTGCTTAACGGGACAATAAACCTGTCTTCTCCCTCTGGATACACAGCACAGGAGATTAGTGTTAAGAACTGCTACTAGTGATACAATACCATAAAGCAGTGCTGAGAGGGTATAGCACAGACATGGGTAAGACATTGCTTTTTATTGGGGAGATGTGATGTGAGGAGGCTCCGGTCAGCAGCTGCCTGACAGACATTACATAGTGACACAGACATCACATACTCACTGGGTCAGTAGTCTTCTGCTGCTGTTGCTACTTGACGCCTCCACTGGATTCAAACCTCCCGCTGCCTTCATGACGTCTCCCCTCCTTGTCTCCTCCACACACGCTGTCACGCCGCTGTGGAGGAGGAGGGGGCGGGCACTATGTGAACAGCGGGCCCTTATTATTTTACATTGATGTAAATAATGGGCCCCGGCTCCGTGATGGGACCTGTTCCTTTCACCAAAGTGAAATCATAAGGGCCCCGCTGCTGTGAGCAAATGAATTACAGCAGTGGAGAGCGGGCCCCCGTTTTTTTAAATTTATGGCTGAGCCCCTGACGGCATATATAACAAGAATAGTTACCTCATATTAAAAAATACCCCTGAGGAAGCCACATTGTGGCGATACGCGTGGGGCTTTCAGTCCTCCTTTCCCCTCGTATTCTATGCTGTATTTTCACATATTCTGGTATTTATTATCCGTCTGTTTGATTTGTTTATGGTTAGCGATATATGTTCAGGGGTTCTGGTGGACGGTGGGGGCTTTTGTTTGGTTACTTAGGGTGACAATCTCCCACTTTAGAAGTAATTTTTAGCATGTGTTTGCTATTTTTAATTATTTAAATTCTGTACATGTGATACTTCTGTTGAAATAAAAGATTTTTGTGCTAGTTTTCATGTTTTCATTACTTAGTTGCCATATACATACCCATTTCTTTGTTGGTTTTGCAGTTACTGTTTTAGCTTCTGGGCGGTTCTGTTTTACTTTGAGCCTATCTCTTTTCTCTGTCTTTCTGCCAATTTGGTGTGAAGTTGTATATAAACTGGGTTCCTCCACCTGTTCTTTGCTTGTGATTTTACTAGTCTTCTGGTGTTCTGATCAAGCTCTGACACTCCCTGTACTTCTGACTTCTGAACTTCTTGTAAACTGACCTCAGCTTGTCTCTCGTTAACCCCTTGTTTACCAATTTTGATTATCTGCTCCCGGCTGGTTTTGACCTCTGCTGTACCTGATTTCCACTCGCTCTGTTTTGGCATTTCTGTTTACCTTCTGGCTGGCTGGTTCCCGTTCAGGTTTGCCTGCATTGCAGCTCTTATCCAACACTGAACTCTGCTAAGACAACCTGGGTTCTATACAGCAAAGACCATCCCACCTTGCCGTTCGACTCTGGCAAAAAACTTAGAGTAGCCTTAGACTCTGTCGATCAGAGTTGTGACGGATTTGAGGTTGCGGTTTTATTTGCAAGCTCCCTCCCGGCAGTCTCCAGCAGCCTTTGGGGAATCGCTCAACTTGCAATTCCATAACATAATCACAAGCCTATTTATATTATCCTTTCACTATGGAACCTATGCAAGCCCTGATGGATCAGATGACGATCTGACTTGTACTGCTAGTACAAGGTCTGGCCGTGAGGTTCCAACGACATGAAACTATGCAGGCCCAAGCAGTCGTTCCAGTCACAAATCCGATGGAACCCAAGATGAACTTACCTGATAGGTCTTAGTTTGAAACGATCTCCTCTGGTACTGAGCAACAGCGAGTGGGTATCATCATTTCACTTTTATAGAGTGATCCTCAAGCCTGGGCCTTTTCATTGAGACCTGTTGCCTCTGAACTTTTTTCTGTGGAGACCTTCTTTGCGTCCCTAGGTTTAATTTATGGGGAACCAAATATCACTGCAGTGGCTGAGACCAATCTGCTATCTCTCCAGCAAGAACTGCGTCCTGTCGAAGAATATTGTTCAGAATTTAGACGATGGGCTATTTCGTCACAATGGAATGATGCTGCACTCCGATGCCATTACCCTCCGCCCTTGACTCTAGAGGATAAATTGACCCTTGTTGTGCCTTTGGACCAATGACTACGTGAGCGCAGAAATTAAAGATCAATGATGGCTGCTTCCCTTCCCTGCGCTGAGAACCCGTCATCTGATGCACAAGGACCCATGCAGTTGGGCTTCACTATGTCTTCTCAGGTACGGAGAAACGCACTGGGACTGTGTTTCTATTGCGGGGACGCTGGTCATATACTCAAGAACTGTTCCAAGTGTCCAGAACGTCCAGCTCCGGAAAACCTCAGAGCCTAGATGGTCCCCGGGAATGCCATTTGGGCAGTCAGGTTCTCCCACATTTTTGTGTTTTGCCTGTTAATGTATGGTTTAAAGGGAAGGTGTCATGAATTTTTTTTTTAATTATTATTACATTGCTTTTAATAAAATATAAACAAAAAATAGATTTATTAGTTTTATGACTTTAAACTTTTTACTGTGTTCTCACTTTTATTTCTCTATGGGGGCTGCCATTTTGTTTTTCATCTCTGTAACAACACATACAGAGATGCTATACGGCACATACAACCCCACAGAGAATGCGAACGGGAGCCGTTCCATTCACAGAAGCGTACGCCATCTGTGTGGGAACGGCGCATGCGCCGCTCCCACACAGGCCAAAAGAAGCTTGTTCGTAGAGCGAAATCCGTCGCCATTTTCATGGCGGCTTCCGGCCATATGTTCAACGAAGCGAAGGCGCAAGGAGCGTAGACCAGTGGAGGCGGCGGCGGCAGGAGCAGGTAATGTTATGTTCGTGTATGTGATGTGTGTATTATGTTACATAGTTACATAGTTAGTACGGCTGAAAAAAGACACATGTCCATCAAGTTCAACCAAGGGAAGGGAAAAGGGAAGGAAAAATTTCTACACATAGGAGCTAATATTTTTTTGTTCTAGGAAATTATCTAACCCTTTTTTGTTCATGTATGTGATGTGTGTATTATGTTCGTGTATGTGATGTGTGTACTATGTTCGTGTAAGTTCGTGTGATACTGTCTGCTGAGCCCTGTATCTAATCCTCCTACACTGTGCAGTCTCTCAGAAAATGGTGGCACACAGTGTAGGAGGTTTGAAGACCTTCAAACCCCTCCTTCTCCTGCCACTAGCCAGAAGAAGGGAGGGGGGATTGTGTGACGACACTAGAGAGAGTGTGTCCACCCCAAATTTGCAGCATAAATCAATGAGGTTAATTTACCACAGTGACCATGCTGCAATTTTGGGTACTGCTCCCTCTAGTGATTAGAATCTAATTTATAATATTTCCTGACTTGTGAAAAAAAAATAATTTAAAACAATGTGTAATCACTCAAATACTAATTGTTTAACTGAAAAAAAATAATTCTAAAGACACATTCCCTTTAATAATGTTTGTATTTCTGGTCAAGCTTTTGTAGATTGTGGTTCTGCGGCTAATTTCTTAGATTTTCAGGTTGCAAAAAGATTGGCTATCCCCCTTGTTCAGTTGAATACCCCAGTCAAAGTCTCTGCTATTGATAACACTCCTCTCGCTCAGGGGTCGGTCAAGTTCTCTACTCCGCCTGTTACATAGGAAGTGGGTACTTTGCATACTGAACAAATCACTTTATTCTAGAGTATTTGGCCTCTGAAGTAATATTGGGTATTCCATTTTTTGCAGACACATAAATAGCTGTTTGGGCTGTATTGTCTTAAGGGTCTTCCGTTTTAACTAATTTGCGTCCCTGCGTTATTTTTTTCTCGAAGTATTCTTCCACTGAAATAAATTTGGATATAGGTAATTGTGAGCTTTTTGCTATTAAGTGGGCATTTGAAGAGTGGTGCCTCTTTCTAGAGGGGGCTAGACATCAAATTACTGTACTGACTGACCATAAAAACCTGACTTTTTTAGAATCAGCCAAAACGCTCAATCCCAGACAGGTTAGGTGGGCCTTGTTCTTTACCAAGTTTGACTTTATTGTAACCTACAGACCCGTCAGGGCTGATGTATTATCTCGAAGTTTCTGTTCCTCACATGTACCCAACATTCTTCCTGAACCTATTTTATCTAAGAAGATAGTGGTTTCTGCAATTTCACCTGATCTTGCTTCTGAGATTAAAAAATGTCAGAAACTCGCCCTGCAAACCATTCCTGCCGGGGTAGTTGTTTGTACCTCCTCATTTCAGATTTTGTTTGCTCAATGAGTTCTATGATTCTGTTTTGTGTGACCATCCAGGGATAACTGGTACTAAAAAATTAGTCTCGCGGCTCTATTGGTGCCCGTCTTTGTCTCGTGTTATGAGTTCATATGTCTCTGCTTGCAATGTCTGCGCTCACCCTAAGCTTCCTCGAATTCGTCCTATGGGTGACCATTGTCTGTTCCACAGAAACCTGGGTCTCCCCTGTCTATGGATTTTATCACCGATTTGCCTTCTACTGAAGGGAAAACTGTCATTTGTGTTGTAGTGGACCGTTTCAGTAAAATGTGTCATTTCATTCCATTGCCGCAACTCCCTGATTCCAGAACACTTTATAAATTATTTATAGATCAAGTGGTTCGTCTGCATGGTATTCCGGAAAATATTATCTCTGACAGAGGTGTACAATTTGTGGCTAGCTTCAGAGCTTTCTGTAAGAAACTTGGTGTACAGTTATCTTTCTCACCGGCATTTCACCCTGAGATCAATGGTCAAACCGAGCATTTTAATCAAACCTTGGAACAATATATAATAGGTGTTATATTGCTGATAACCAAGTTGAATGGGTCTCATACCTTCCTTTAGCGGGGTTTGCTATAAATAATCGCCACCTTGTGTCTCTTTAAACCTCGCCGTTTTTCTGTAATTATGGTTTCCCCCCTTGTTTTGGTTCATTTTCCACCTCCTCTAGTGATAACCCTGAGGTACAAGTTGAATCAAATAAACTGTGCACAGTTTGGGCTCCCAAGTTATTCAAAAGAAAAAAATGCTAACAAAAAACGTACGGTGGGTCACGTGTTTAGTGTGGGTCAAAAGGTGTGGCTTTCTACTGAAAATCTGCGACTGAAAGTGCCTTTTCATAAGGTTTCCCCTAGGTTTTATGGTCTTTATGAAATTGTTGAAATTATTAATCCTGTGTCTTTGCGTCTGGCTTTTAGAATTCATGATGTGTTTCACAAATCTCTCCTAAAAAAAAAAATTCCACCATGTAATCCACTCAGGAAACCTCCTCCTCCAGTTCAGGTAGAAGGAGATATGGAGTTTGATGTTCAGAGGATTGTAAATTCTAGAAGGGTCAGGGGTACTCTACAGTACTTGGTGCACTGGAAGGGGTATGGGCCAGAAGAAGGAACTTGGGTTCCTGCCCATTCAGTACATGCTAATCGTTTAGTTAAAATTTTTCATTCAAAGTTTCCTTTGAAACCTAGGCCGAGGTTTAAGGCTCCGGGGGCCCCTCGTAGAAAGGGGGGTACTGTTAGGAAAACGCCTGTTCCCTTAAGATCACTGTGACTTCTGTTTTAGCTTCTGGGCGGTTCTGTTTTACTTTGAGCCTCTCTCTTTTCTCTGTATTTCTGCCAATTAGGTGTGGGGTTGTATTTATATCTGCTTCCTCCACCCGTTCATTGCTTGTGATTTTCCTAGTCTTCTGGTGTTCTGATCAAGCTCTGACACTCCCTGTACTTCTGACTTCTGGACTTCTTGAAAACTGAACTCGGTTTATCATTCATTAACCCCTTGTTTACCGAGTTTGATTATCTGCTGCCGGCTTGTTTCGACCTCTGCTGTACCGGATTTCCACTTGCTCTGTTTTAGACTTTCTGTTTACCCTCTAGCTGGCTGGTTCCTGTTAAGGTTTGCCAGTATTGCACCTCTAATCCAACACTGAACTCTGCTAAGACAACCTGGGTTCTATACAGCAAAGACCATCCCACTTTGCTTTCGGCTCTGGCGAAAATCTTAGAGTAGCCTTACACTCTGTCGATCAGAGTTGTGATGGATTTAAGGTTGCGGTTTTATTTGCACGCTCTCTCCCGGCAGTCTCCAGCAGCCTTTGGGGAATCGCTCAACTTACAATTCCATAACACCTATGGGCCCAATACCCTCTGAAGATGAAAGCTCGGATCTTCCTATCCTATCCTACACTAGTATAGAAGCCATTCGATTGTGGAATCTACCTATTGTCGTCGGAGTAGCCTGGGTTTCGGAGAGGTAAAGGTACTCTTAAGAATCCAGCCTCGGAGTTCAATTGAGATAACGATGCATCGGAGAGAGGACATAGACACGGGAAGTTCATCAGTATCACACGGTCGCATTTCTCTAGAGCTTGAGGCCTTGTGTTTATTTATACACAAAAGGCCAATACAAGTTTGAAGACCAATACAAATCATATATGAATTAGTTCAAGCCCAGTTACAGAGATAGCTTAACCAATCACATTAAAGGTCACTTTATAGTATTTAAATATATTACTTGCATAAATAAACTACGGAAGCATATCTATATATGGCTTAAGGAAATGCTCTTGAGCCTCCTCCATTGGAATTAGAGTTTCGGCTTCCTTAATTTTGCACCTGGAATATTGTTTGGAGAAGATAAGACCTTTAGTCTCATTAAATCATGAAAACCCTATCTTGAGGTAAAAACTTCAATCTGTTATAATTCTTCAAAATAATTATTCACTGAGACTTTCAAGGCCTAAAGGGCCTCTTACACCGGCCAAATTTTACCTATGCAACGAGCGCCGATCAACGAGACAGCTCATTGATCGGTGCACGTTTGCTCCTATCACATTGAGCTATGTATGTGGACGAGCACTTGTTACTGAGATCGCTCGTCCCCATACATTATTATCATATCGGCAGCATGTCTCCCTGTTTATACAGGAAGAAGTGCTGCCGACAACGATAATGTTTTACTTTTTTAAAATGATACGATCAGCAGATGCTTGTTCATCTTTTGATCGCTGCTCTGTTTACACAGGGCAATTATTATTCTATGAACGCTCGTCTGGCCGATAATTGCCCAGTGTAAAAGGGCTTTTACACATGTCTTCACATAATTACTAACTCTATACTATAGATTTTTCTACTGAATGGTAAATGATTAACCCCTTAATGACCAGCCTATTTTAAACCTTAATGACCAAGCCATTTTTTAAGTTTTTCCATCGTCGCATTCCAAGAGCTATAACTTTTTTATTTTTGCGTCGACATAGCTGTATAAGGTCTTGTTTTTTGTGGGACAAGTTATATTTTTTAATAGCACCATTTTGAGGAACATATTATTTATTGATTAACTTTTATTAACTTTTTTTGGGGGGGGAATAGAAATTTCGCCACTCTTTTTCGCGTCTTAAATCTACGCCGTTTACCGTGTGATATAAATAACACAATAACTTTATTCAGTGGGTTGTTACGATTGCAACGATACCAAATTTGTATCGTTTTTCTATGTTTTACTACTTTTACACAGTAAAAACGCTTTTTTTTCAAAATGATTTGTTTTTGTGTCTCCATATTTGAAGAGCCATAACTTTTTTATTGTTCCGCCGATGCAGTTGTATGAGGGCTTTATTTTTGCGGGAAGACTTTTATTGGTACCATTTTGGAGTAGATGCGACTTTTTGATCACTTTTTATCACATTTTTTTTAAGTCAGGATTCACAGAAAACAGCAATTTTTCCATAGTTTTTTATTAATTTTTTTACGGCGTTCACCGTGTGGGTTAAATAATGTAATAGATTTATAGTCGGGGTCGTTACGGACGCGGCGATACCAAATATGCGTAACTTTTTTACTTTATTTTTGTTTTTTGATAGTAAAGCATTTTGTAAGGGGAAAAAGTGGGTTTTTCTTTATTATTCACATTTTTTTTTAAATTAACTTTATTAAACTTTTTTTTTACTTTTTTACTAGTCCCACTAGGGACTAGGGATACATCAGGATGGTGCAGAATGGAGGCTTCAGCCTCCAAAGTCCACATCTTGACATTCATACCCTTCTTAGTGAGGGTGGAGATAGGAGCAGTCAGAGATGAGAAGTTGGGGATGAACAGTCGGTATGGCCTTAAGCCTTGGGGGCGTGGCCACTCCAGGACAGCCTTTACCTTCTGGGGGTCCATCTTGAGGCCCTGATCGGAGATAATATAGCCCAGGAAGGATAGAGACTTCTTCTCAAAAACACACTTCTCCAACTTGGTATAAAGGCGATTCTCTCTTAGACGGAGCAACACCTGGCGGACATGACTCTGATGAGTTACTGGATCTGGGGAAAAAATCAAAATGTCATCGAGATACACCACAACACAAACATAAGGAAGATCATGATAAATGTCATTGACAAATTCTTGAAATACTGCGGGGGCATTACACAGGCCGAAGGGCATAACTAAGTATTTGTAGTGCCCATCACGAGTATTAAAGGCAGTCTTCCATTCGTCACCTCGACGAATCCGAATCAGATTGTAGGCCCCCCGCAGGTCCAGTTTAGAAAAAAATTTTGCCCCCCGTATGCGATCAAACAGTTCCGAAATCAAAGGCAGGGGGTACCTGTTCTTCACCGTGATCTGGTTTAGGCCTCGGTAGTCAATGCTAGGTCGTAACGATCCATCTTTCTTTTTAACAAAGAAGAACCCCGCTCCGGCCGGGGATGAGGATTTACGAATGAAACCCCTCTCCAGGTTCTCCTTAATGTAGGCCGACATGGACTGGGTCTCTGGCAGGGAGAGGGGGTACACTCTACCATGAGGAGGAGACGATTCAGGAACCAGGTCGATCGGACAGTCATATGCCCGGTGTGGCGGCAAGGTCTCAGCCTCCTTTTTATTGAAGACATCGTAGAACATGGAGAAACAAGAAGGCAACCCTGTCAAAGTCTGAAGAGGGCCAGGCTGTGGTGACTGGATATGGCGCAGACAGCGGTCAAGACACTTCGAGCCCCACTGGTGGACCTCTCCAGAGTTCCAATCCAGGACGGGTGCGTGCAGACGAAGCCAAGGCAAACTCAACAGCACGGTGTTGACGGCCTTAGACAGGACGAACAGGGAGATGAGTTCAGCATGAACTTGGAGTCTCAACGGCTTGGTTACGGACACAACTGGGTCCGGCAATGGCAGTCCATCCACCGAGGCAACGATCAGCGGCCTTTCAAGCGGGATAGTAGGCAACTGTAGGAGATCCACAAGGTCCTGGCAGACGAAGTTCAGATATGCGGAGATCTGATGGGACCTCTCACCAGCAATGATGGTTATGGGAATGAATAGTTTGGAAGAGAGTTCTTGATTCAATGTGTTGACGCCCAGGGTTGTCTCTCCAACCAAACCTAGGCGCTGGGGTTTTTTGGCTTGTGAGGACACAGATGCACGACATGGCCAGCGAGGCCGCAATATAAGCAAAGTCGCTCCTGACGAACTTCGTGAGATCTTTCCCTCAGCCTTATGTCCACCCGAGTGGCAAGCAGAATCAAGTCGTCCAAGGCGGAAGGCAGGTCTCGAGCAGCCAGTTCATCCTTGATCTCGGATGACAGGCCATGCCAATAGGATGCCACGAAGGCCTCATTGTTCCAGGATAGCTCTCCTGCCAGAGTCCAGAACTAGATCGTATACTCGCCCACAGAGGTGTCCTCTTGGCGAAGGTTGAAGATGGCAGTGGCTGCCGATGAGACTCGCCCAGGCTCCTCAAAAACAGTTCGGAATATTCGCACAAACTCCTGAAAATCTCGGGTCTCGGGTCCCTGACGGATCTTGGCTCCATCTGACGGAAATGCTCGAGAGTGCTGGGTAAAATGAATATGGCATTGGTTCAGAAACCCCCGACAAGCACTGGCGTCTCCATCGAACTGAGAGGGCAATGGCAGCGAGAACTGAGGATCCGGACAGGAACTGCCAGGAGGAATAACAAGAGGATCGACTTGAAGGACTTGCATAGAGGCAGGAAGAGAAGCAACTAGCGTCCCTAGCTGCTGCACCATAGAGTCCACTGCCACGAGGAGCTGATCCTGCCTAGCTCGGAGATCCAGCAGATCCGCCTGCATGGCTTCGGAGAATGCCAAGCCCTTGAATTGACCAGCGGAGTCCATGGCCAGAGCGTACTGTCACGATGTGGGGTGTGGACCCACTGGGCCGTACCGTGTAGCGGGATGGCAGCTGGCTAAACAGGTAAGTACAGAGTTCAATTAGTTCAGCGAGGGTACCTGAGGCAATCGTAGGCAGTAGCGAGGCAGGCACGTCCAGGACCAGGCAGCGGGAAGTCATCAGGTGAGGCGTAGCAGATCAAGCGTAGACTGTAGCACAGCACGGCAATAGCACAGCACGGCACTAGAACTAGGTAGCACTGAACCAGGGTATGGGATAAAGGAGCAAGGTACACTGGGAAACTGGAAGACACTGGGAGACCATAAGCACGACAAACAATGGGTAACGAACAACGTTCTGGCAAAGAGCTAGAGGACAGAGCCCTTTTTATAGCCCAGGGCATCCTGGGCTAGATTGCAGACTTCCTGCAAAAATGTGCGCACTGGCCCTTTAAGGTCGTGGGCGCGCGCGCGCCGGAGACACCCGAAGTGAGTGTCGGCGCCTCACAGTAGGACGACGCTGCAGCGAGGTAAGAAGTCCATGGCCACGGTCGTCGAGATTAACGACCGAACGACGGACCGTGGCCATAGACGTTACACCTGACTTCACTGACCATATATGGACAGTGACCTCAGGAGAGCGCTCCCCTACTCCTGTAGCGAAATCCCCGGCACTGTGGCCGGTGATTACGCTCTAGGAGAAGTCCCTGACTTCACTGTCCATATATGGACATTGACATCAGCGACTTCTGAACTGGAATCCCTGGCGCTGTGGCCGGTGATTCCGATCCAAGAGAAGTCCCTGACTTCGCTGTCCATATATGGACAGCGAAGTCAGGGACTTCTCCTAGAGCGGGAATCACCGGCCACAGCGCCGGGGATTCCGCTTGAGGAGTAGGGGACCTCTCTCCTGACGTCACTGTCCATATATGGACAGTGAAGTCAGGGACTTCTCCTAGTGGAATCACCGGCTCCTTGCTCCAGCATTGAACTAACTATACCTGCGTGCTGAAGACGCAAATACAGTTGGAAGTGCGGCCAGTGCTGTGTTGCAACGGGGGCCCGGTTCCAACTGCGTCCATTGCGACCCCTTTAGCTGCGCCACTGCATGCCATCATACTGCCTCCACCGTGTTTTACACAGGATGTGGTTTGCTTTGGATCATGCGCCGTTCCAAGCCTTCTCCATACTTTCCTCCTCCCATCATTCTGGTACAGGTTGATCTTAGTTTCATGCTGTTCCAGAACTGGGCAGCTTTTTTAGATGTTGTTTGGCAAAGTCTAATCTGGCCTTTCTATTTTGGAGGCTGATTAATGGTTTGCACCTTGTGGTGAACCCTCTGTATTTGCTCTCATGAAGTCTTCTCTTTATGGTAGACTTAGATACTGATACACCTACTTCCAGGAGAGTGTTCTTCACTTGTGTAGATGTTGTGAAGGGGTTTTTCTTCACCATGCAAAGGGTTCTGCGATCATCCACCACTGTTGTCTTCCGTGAACGTCCAGGCCTTTTGGAGTTCACAAGATCACCAGTGCCCTTTTTTTTTTCAAGAATGTACCAAACTGTTGATTTGGCCACTCCTAAAATTTGTGCTCTCTCTCTGATGGATTTCTTGATATTTTTCAGTCTAATGATGGTCTGTTTCACTTGCATTGAGAGCTCCTTTGACCTCATGTTGTGGGTTCACAGCAACAGATTCCAAATGCAAATGCCACACCTGGAATCAACTCCAGACCTTTTACCTGCTTAATTGATGATGGATTAACGAGGGAATAGCTCATGCAGCCCATTAAACAGCTTTTGAGATAATTCTCCAATTACCTTTGGTCCCTTAAAAAAGAGGCAGCTACATATTAAAGAGCTGCAATTCCTAAACTCTTCCTCAAATTAGGATGTGAATACCATCATATTAAAGCTGAGAGTCTGCACTTTAAGCCCATATTGATTATATAACTGTGTATTCAATATGTTTTGGTAAACAGCTAAAGTGCCAAAACTTGTGTCCAAATAATTCTGGACCTAACTGTATTTGTGAAAAACAGGCCGCACTCGTGCATGTGCTGTCTGATTTTTTTCACAAACCTATTGACTTGAATGGGCGAGTATTGCGTGAGAATTGGACCAAAGTATTGTATGCAGCACCCATCCTCCCAACAAAAAAAAAAGATAGTGGTGGTAACTTTTCGTGGGGTTGTCGCCCATTTAAATATGGGTTGGACTATTTGGTTATTTATGATTTAATAATATGGTATTTTATGAGTTAAATATATATTTATGTTATTGTTATAGGTAACCCATAAATAAATACTGCTGCCTTATTTATCCACATTTATCCCTTGTCTTTAGCTATACTTATTATTGATGTTATGTTTATTATGAGGGTCCAGCGCCTGAGATCCCATGTCATATGTGCTGGAACACGCCCTATAAAATACACTTTCAGTTTCCTTTCTCATAAATCCTGAAGCCATGGCATCCGCTGACCTGAGAGACGAGCTGTTCTGCTCCATCTGTCTGAGCATTTTTACAGATCCTGTAACCCTGAGATGTGGACACAACTTCTGCCGGGTCTGTATTGATCAGGTCCTGAATACACAGGACGGGTCTGGAGTTTATTCCTGTCCTGAATGTAGAGAAGAGTTTCAGGAGCGGCCTGCACTGCAGAGGAACATAAATCTACATAATGTAGCAGAACGTTTCCTGTCAACTCAGCCACGTCAGGAGGAGATCACCGGGATCTGCTGCACTTACTGTATTCACGCTCCTGTACCTGCTGTTAAATCCTGTCTGCTGTGTGAAGCTTCTCTGTGCGATAATCACATGAAAGTTCACAGCAAAGCAGCAGAACACGTCCTAACTGAACCCAGCACTTCCCTGGAGAACAGAAAATGTTCCGTCCATAAGAAGATCCTGGAATATTACTGCCCTGAGGACGCTGCTTGTATCTGTGTTTATTGTTCAGCAGAAGAACATCGGGGTCATCGGGTGGAGAAGCTGCAAGAAGCATCTATAAAGAGGAAGAAGAAGCTGAGAAATGTTCTGCAGAAACTAAACACAAAGAAAGAGAAGACTGAGGAAAGAGTCCAGAATTTGGAGGAGCGCAGGAGAAAAGCTCAAAACAAAGCAGCAGGAGAAGAAGAGAAAGTCACTGCCCTGTTTATAGACATCAGGAGACGGTTGGACATCCTGGAGAAGAGGGTCCGGAGTGAGATCTCCAGGCAGGAAGAACAGGTGTCACTGTCACTGACCGATGTGATCCAGAAGCTGGAAATAGAGAAGGACGAGCTGTCCAGGAAGATGAGGGTCATTGAGGAGCTGTGTAACATGACTGATCCACTGACTGTCCTACAGGGACCAGACACAGGTGACTTGTGTGATCCTGAGGAGAGGGGAGGGGATGAGGACACAGGTGACTTGTATGATCCTGAGGGGGGAGGTGATGTGGACACCGATGACTTGTATGGTCCTGAGGAGGGGGGAGGGGATGAGGACACAAGTGACTTGTGTGATCCTGAGGAGGGGGAAGGGGATGAGGACACAGGTGACTTGTATGATCCAGAGGAGGGGGGAGGTGATGAGGACACCGATGACTTGTATGGTCCTGAGGAGGGGGGAGGTGATGAGGACACGGGGGGACATGATGGGGGTGATCAGGGTGTGGAGTGGTTCTCGCAAATATCACACACATTATCTAATATAATACGAGGTATAAATCTAATCTATGGGGAGGGTCCTGCAGACATATTACTGGATGTAAACACAGCTGGTAATTATATCCTTATATCAGACGACCTGAAAACTGCAGCCAGTACAAATATAATCCAGAATCATCCAGAAACAGCGGAGAGATTCCGGGATTATAATCAGGTGATAAGCGGCAGGAGATTTTCCTCAGGGCGACATTACTGGGATGTTGAGATCAGTGGATCACATTGGTGGAGGGTCGGGATGTGTTACCCCAGTATAGACAGGAGGGGGTGTCAGTCATACATTGGAGGTAATAACAAGTCCTGGAGTTTATGTGGAGATGTGTGGTATAATAATCAGTGTTCAGTGAGATATGACAGTAAAATGATCCCGTTACCTCAGCAAAGACCATCCCACCTTGCCGTTCGACTCTGGCAAAAAACTTAGAGTAGCCTTAGACTCTGTCGATCAGAGTTGTGACGGATTTGAGGTTGCGGTTTTATTTGCAAGCTCCCTCCCGGCAGTCTCCAGCAGCCTTTGGGGAATCGCTCAACTTGCAATTCCATAACATAATCACAAGCCTATTTATATTATCCTTTCACTATGGAACCTATGCAAGCCCTGATGGATCAGATGACGATCTGACTTGTACTGCTAGTACAAGGTCTGGCCGTGAGGTTCCAACGACATGAAACTATGCAGGCCCAAGCAGTCGTTCCAGTCACAAATCCGATGGAACCCAAGATGAACTTACCTGATAGGTCTTAGTTTGAAACGATCTCCTCTGGTACTGAGCAACAGCGAGTGGGTATCATCATTTCACTTTTATAGAGTGATCCTCAAGCCTGGGCCTTTTCATTGAGACCTGTTGCCTCTGAACTTTTTTCTGTGGAGACCTTCTTTGCGTCCCTAGGTTTAATTTATGGGGAACCAAATATCACTGCAGTGGCTGAGACCAATCTGCTATCTCTCCAGCAAGAACTGCGTCCTGTCGAAGAATATTGTTCAGAATTTAGACGATGGGCTATTTCGTCACAATGGAATGATGCTGCACTCCGATGCCATTACCCTCCGCCCTTGACTCTAGAGGATAAATTGACCCTTGTTGTGCCTTTGGACCAATGACTACGTGAGCGCAGAAATTAAAGATCAATGATGGCTGCTTCCCTTCCCTGCGCTGAGAACCCGTCATCTGATGCACAAGGACCCATGCAGTTGGGCTTCACTATGTCTTCTCAGGTACGGAGAAACGCACTGGGACTGTGTTTCTATTGCGGGGACGCTGGTCATATACTCAAGAACTGTTCCAAGTGTCCAGAACGTCCAGCTCCGGAAAACCTCAGAGCCTAGATGGTCCCCGGGAATGCCATTTGGGCAGTCAGGTTCTCCCACATTTTTGTGTTTTGCCTGTTAATGTATGGTTTAAAGGGAAGGTGTCATGAATTTTTTTTTTAATTATTATTACATTGCTTTTAATAAAATATAAACAAAAAATAGATTTATTAGTTTTATGACTTTAAACTTTTTACTGTGTTCTCACTTTTATTTCTCTATGGGGGCTGCCATTTTGTTTTTCATCTCTGTAACAACACATACAGAGATGCTATACGGCACATACAACCCCACAGAGAATGCGAACGGGAGCCGTTCCATTCACAGAAGCGTACGCCATCTGTGTGGGAACAGCGCATGCGCCGCTCCCACACAGTCCAAAAGAAGCTTGTTCGTAGAGCGAAATCCGTCGCCATTTTCATGGCGGCTTCCGGCCATATGTTCAACGAAGCGAAGGCGCAAGGAGCGTAGACCAGTGGAGGCGGCGGCGGCAGGAGCAGGTAATGTTATGTTCGTGTATGTGATGTGTGTATTATGTTACATAGTTACATAGTTAGTACGGCTGAAAAAAGACACATGTCCATCAAGTTCAACCAAGGGAAGGGAAAAGGGAAGGAAAAATTTCTACACATAGGAGCTAATATTTTTTTGTTCTAGGAAATTATCTAACCCTTTTTTGTTCATGTATGTGATGTGTGTATTATGTTCGTGTATGTGATGTGTGTACTATGTTCGTGTAAGTTCGTGTGATACTGTCTGCTGAGCCCTGTATCTAATCCTCCTACACTGTGCAGTCTCTCAGAAAATGGTGGCACACAGTGTAGGAGGTTTGAAGACCTTCAAACCCCTCCTTCTCCTGCCACTAGCCAGAAGAAGGGAGGGGGGATTGTGTGACGACACTAGAGAGAGTGTGTCCACCCCAAATTTGCAGCATAAATCAATGAGGTTAATTTACCACAGTGACCATGCTGCAATTTTGGGTACTGCTCCCTCTAGTGATTAGAATCTAATTTATAATATTTCCTGACTTGTGAAAAAAAAATAATTTAAAACAATGTGTAATCACTCAAATACTAATTGTTTAACTGAAAAAAAATAATTCTAAAGACACATTCCCTTTAATAATGTTTGTATTTCTGGTCAAGCTTTTGTAGATTGTGGTTCTGCGGCTAATTTCTTAGATTTTCAGGTTGCAAAAAGATTGGCTATCCCCCTTGTTCAGTTGAATACCCCAGTCAAAGTCTCTGCTATTGATAACACTCCTCTCGCTCAGGGGTCGGTCAAGTTCTCTACTCCGCCTGTTACATAGGAAGTGGGTACTTTGCATACTGAACAAATCACTTTATTCTAGAGTATTTGGCCTCTGAAGTAATATTGGGTATTCCATTTTTTGCAGACACATAAATAGCTGTTTGGGCTGTATTGTCTTAAGGGTCTTCCGTTTTAACTAATTTGCGTCCCTGCGTTATTTTTTTCTCGAAGTATTCTTCCACTGAAATAAATTTGGATATAGGTAATTGTGAGCTTTTTGCTATTAAGTGGGCATTTGAAGAGTGGTGCCTCTTTCTAGAGGGGGCTAGACATCAAATTACTGTACTGACTGACCATAAAAACCTGACTTTTTTAGAATCAGCCAAAACGCTCAATCCCAGACAGGTTAGGTGGGCCTTGTTCTTTACCAAGTTTGACTTTATTGTAACCTACAGACCCGTCAGGGCTGATGTATTATCTCGAAGTTTCTGTTCCTCACATGTACCCAACATTCTTCCTGAACCTATTTTATCTAAGAAGATAGTGGTTTCTGCAATTTCACCTGATCTTGCTTCTGAGATTAAAAAATGTCAGAAACTCGCCCTGCAAACCATTCCTGCCGGGGTAGTTGTTTGTACCTCCTCATTTCAGATTTTGTTTGCTCAATGAGTTCTATGATTCTGTTTTGTGTGGCCATCCAGGGATAACTGGTACTAAAAAATTAGTCTCGCGGCTCTATTGGTGCCCGTCTTTGTCTCGTGTTATGAGTTCATATGTCTCTGCTTGCAATGTCTGCGCTCACCCTAAGCTTCCTCGAATTCGTCCTATGGGTGACCATTGTCTGTTCCACAGAAACCTGGGTCTCCCCTGTCTATGGATTTTATCACCGATTTGCCTTCTACTGAAGGGAAAACTGTCATTTGTGTTGTAGTGGACCGTTTCAGTAAAATGTGTCATTTCATTCCATTGCCGCAACTCCCTGATTCCAGAACACTTTATAAATTATTTATAGATCAAGTGGTTCGTCTGCATGGTATTCCGGAAAATATTATCTCTGACAGAGGTGTACAATTTGTGGCTAGCTTCAGAGCTTTCTGTAAGAAACTTGGTGTACAGTTATCTTTCTCACCGGCATTTCACCCTGAGATCAATGGTCAAACCGAGCATTTTAATCAAACCTTGGAACAATATATAATAGGTGTTATATTGCTGATAACCAAGTTGAATGGGTCTCATACCTTCCTTTAGCGGGGTTTGCTATAAATAATCGCCACCTTGTGTCTCTTTAAACCTCGCCGTTTTTCTGTAATTATGGTTTCCCCCCTTGTTTTGGTTCATTTTCCACCTCCTCTAGTGATAACCCTGAGGTACAAGTTGAATCAAATAAACTGTGCACAGTTTGGGCTCCCAAGTTATTCAAAAGAAAAAAATGCTAACAAAAAACGTACGGTGGGTCACGTGTTTAGTGTGGGTCAAAAGGTGTGGCTTTCTACTGAAAATCTGCGACTGAAAGTGCCTTTTCATAAGGTTTCCCCTAGGTTTTATGGTCTTTATGAAATTGTTGAAATTATTAATCCTGTGTCTTTGCGTCTGGCTTTTAGAATTCATGATGTGTTTCACAAATCTCTCCTAAAAAAAAAAATTCCACCATGTAATCCACTCAGGAAACCTCCTCCTCCAGTTCAGGTAGAAGGAGATATGGAGTTTGATGTTCAGAGGATTGTAAATTCTAGAAGGGTCAGGGGTACTCTACAGTACTTGGTGCACTGGAAGGGGTATGGGCCAGAAGAAGGAACTTGGGTTCCTGCCCATTCAGTACATGCTAATCGTTTAGTTAAAATTTTTCATTCAAAGTTTCCTTTGAAACCTAGGCCGAGGTTTAAGGCTCCGGGGGCCCCTCGTAGAAAGGGGGGTACTGTTAGGAAAACGCCTGTTCCCTTAAGATCACTGTGACTTCTGTTTTAGCTTCTGGGCGGTTCTGTTTTACTTTGAGCCTCTCTCTTTTCTCTGTATTTCTGCCAATTAGGTGTGGGGTTGTATTTATATCTGCTTCCTCCACCCGTTCATTGCTTGTGATTTTCCTAGTCTTCTGGTGTTCTGATCAAGCTCTGACACTCCCTGTACTTCTGACTTCTGGACTTCTTGAAAACTGAACTCGGTTTATCATTCATTAACCCCTTGTTTACCGAGTTTGATTATCTGCTGCCGGCTTGTTTCGACCTCTGCTGTACCGGATTTCCACTTGCTCTGTTTTAGACTTTCTGTTTACCCTCTAGCTGGCTGGTTCCTGTTAAGGTTTGCCAGTATTGCACCTCTAATCCAACACTGAACTCTGCTAAGACAACCTGGGTTCTATACAGCAAAGACCATCCCACTTTGCTTTCGGCTCTGGCGAAAATCTTAGAGTAGCCTTACACTCTGTCGATCAGAGTTGTGATGGATTTAAGGTTGCGGTTTTATTTGCACGCTCTCTCCCGGCAGTCTCCAGCAGCCTTTGGGGAATCGCTCAACTTACAATTCCATAACACCTATGGGCCCAATACCCTCTGAAGATGAAAGCTCGGATCTTCCTATCCTATCCTACACTAGTATAGAAGCCATTCGATTGTGGAATCTACCTATTGTCGTCGGAGTAGCCTGGGTTTCGGAGAGGTAAAGGTACTCTTAAGAATCCAGCCTCGGAGTTCAATTGAGATAACGATGCATCGGAGAGAGGACATAGACACGGGAAGTTCATCAGTATCACACGGTCGCATTTCTCTAGAGCTTGAGGCCTTGTGTTTATTTATACACAAAAGGCCAATACAAGTTTGAAGACCAATACAAATCATATATGAATTAGTTCAAGCCCAGTTACAGAGATAGCTTAACCAATCACATTAAAGGTCACTTTATAGTATTTAAATATATTACTTGCATAAATAAACTACGGAAGCATATCTATATATGGCTTAAGGAAATGCTCTTGAGCCTCCTCCATTGGAATTAGAGTTTCGGCTTCCTTAATTTTGCACCTGGAATATTGTTTGGAGAAGATAAGACCTTTAGTCTCATTAAATCATGAAAACCCTATCTTGAGGTAAAAACTTCAATCTGTTATAATTCTTCAAAATAATTATTCACTGAGACTTTCAAGGCCTAAAGGGCCTCTTACACCGGCCAAATTTTACCTATGCAACGAGCGCCGATCAACGAGACAGCTCATTGATCGGTGCACGTTTGCTCCTATCACATTGAGCTATGTATGTGGACGAGCACTTGTTACTGAGATCGCTCGTCCCCATACATTATTATCATATCGGCAGCATGTCTCCCTGTTTATACAGGAAGAAGTGCTGCCGACAACGATAATGTTTTACTTTTTTAAAATGATACGATCAGCAGATGCTTGTTCATCTTTTGATCGCTGCTCTGTTTACACAGGGCAATTATTATTCTATGAACGCTCGTCTGGCCGATAATTGCCCAGTGTAAAAGGGCTTTTACACATGTCTTCACATAATTACTAACTCTATACTATAGATTTTTCTACTGAATGGTAAATGATTAACCCCTTAATGACCAGCCTATTTTAAACCTTAATGACCAAGCCATTTTTTAAGTTTTTCCATCGTCGCATTCCAAGAGCTATAACTTTTTTATTTTTGCGTCGACATAGCTGTATAAGGTCTTGTTTTTTGTGGGACAAGTTATATTTTTTAATAGCACCATTTTGAGGAACATATTATTTATTGATTAACTTTTATTAACTTTTTTTGGGGGGGGAATAGAAATTTTGCCACTCTTTTTCGCGTCTTAAATCTACGCCGTTTACCGTGTGATATAAATAACACAATAACTTTATTCAGTGGGTTGTTACGATTGCAACGATACCAAATTTGTATCGTTTTTCTATGTTTTACTACTTTTACACAGTAAAAACGCTTTTTTTTCAAAATGATTTGTTTTTGTGTCTCCATATTTGAAGAGCCATAACTTTTTTATTGTTCCGCCGATGCAGTTGTATGAGGGCTTTATTTTTGCGGGAAGACTTTTATTGGTACCATTTTGGAGTAGATGCGACTTTTTGATCACTTTTTATCACATTTTTTTTAAGTCAGGATTCACAGAAAACAGCAATTTTTCCATAGTTTTTTATTAATTTTTTTACGGCGTTCACCGTGTGGGTTAAATAATGTAATAGATTTATAGTCGGGGTCGTTACGGACGCGGCGATACCAAATATGCGTAACTTTTTTACTTTATTTTTGTTTTTTGATAGTAAAGCATTTTGTAAGGGGAAAAAGTGGGTTTTTCTTTATTATTCACATTTTTTTTTAAATTAACTTTATTAAACTTTTTTTTTACTTTTTTACTAGTCCCACTAGGGACTAGGGATACATCAGGATGGTGCAGAATGGAGGCTTCAGCCTCCAAAGTCCACATCTTGACATTCATACCCTTCTTAGTGAGGGTGGAGATAGGAGCAGTCAGAGATGAGAAGTTGGGGATGAACAGTCGGTATGGCCTTAAGCCTTGGGGGCGTGGCCACTCCAGGACAGCCTTTACCTTCTGGGGGTCCATCTTGAGGCCCTGATCGGAGATAATATAGCCCAGGAAGGATAGAGACTTCTTCTCAAAAACACACTTCTCCAACTTGGTATAAAGGCGATTCTCTCTTAGACGGAGCAACACCTGGCGGACATGACTCTGATGAGTTACTGGATCTGGGGAAAAAATCAAAATGTCATCGAGATACACCACAACACAAACATAAGGAAGATCATGATAAATGTCATTGACAAATTCTTGAAATACTGCGGGGGCATTACACAGGCCGAAGGGCATAACTAAGTATTTGTAGTGCCCATCACGAGTATTAAAGGCAGTCTTCCATTCGTCACCTCGACGAATCCGAATCAGATTGTAGGCCCCCCGCAGGTCCAGTTTAGAAAAAAATTTTGCCCCCCGTATGCGATCAAACAGTTCCGAAATCAAAGGCAGGGGGTACCTGTTCTTCACCGTGATCTGGTTTAGGCCTCGGTAGTCAATGCTAGGTCGTAACGATCCATCTTTCTTTTTAACAAAGAAGAACCCCGCTCCGGCCGGGGATGAGGATTTACGAATGAAACCCCTCTCCAGGTTCTCCTTAATGTAGGCCGACATGGACTGGGTCTCTGGCAGGGAGAGGGGGTACACTCTACCATGAGGAGGAGACGATTCAGGAACCAGGTCGATCGGACAGTCATATGCCCGGTGTGGCGGCAAGGTCTCAGCCTCCTTTTTATTGAAGACATCGTAGAACATGGAGAAACAAGAAGGCAACCCTGTCAAAGTCTGAAGAGGGCCAGGCTGTGGTGACTGGATATGGCGCAGACAGCGGTCAAGACACTTCGAGCCCCACTGGTGGACCTCTCCAGAGTTCCAATCCAGGACGGGTGCGTGCAGACGAAGCCAAGGCAAACTCAACAGCACGGTGTTGACGGCCTTAGACAGGACGAACAGGGAGATGAGTTCAGCATGAACTTGGAGTCTCAACGGCTTGGTTACGGACACAACTGGGTCCGGCAATGGCAGTCCATCCACCGAGGCAACGATCAGCGGCCTTTCAAGCGGGATAGTAGGCAACTGTAGGAGATCCACAAGGTCCTGGCAGACGAAGTTCAGATATGCGGAGATCTGATGGGACCTCTCACCAGCAATGATGGTTATGGGAATGAATAGTTTGGAAGAGAGTTCTTGATTCAATGTGTTGACGCCCAGGGTTGTCTCTCCAACCAAACCTAGGCGCTGGGGTTTTTTGGCTTGTGAGGACACAGATGCACGACATGGCCAGCGAGGCCGCAATATAAGCAAAGTCGCTCCTGACGAACTTCGTGAGATCTTTCCCTCAGCCTTATGTCCACCCGAGTGGCAAGCAGAATCAAGTCGTCCAAGGCGGAAGGCAGGTCTCGAGCAGCCAGTTCATCCTTGATCTCGGATGACAGGCCATGCCAATAGGATGCCACGAAGGCCTCATTGTTCCAGGATAGCTCTCCTGCCAGAGTCCAGAACTAGATCGTATACTCGCCCACAGAGGTGTCCTCTTGGCGAAGGTTGAAGATGGCAGTGGCTGCCGATGAGACTCGCCCAGGCTCCTCAAAAACAGTTCGGAATATTCGCACAAACTCCTGAAAATCTCGGGTCTCGGGTCCCTGACGGATCTTGGCTCCATCTGACGGAAATGCTCGAGAGTGCTGGGTAAAATGAATATGGCATTGGTTCAGAAACCCCCGACAAGCACTGGCGTCTCCATCGAACTGAGAGGGCAATGGCAGCGAGAACTGAGGATCCGGACAGGAACTGCCAGGAGGAATAACAAGAGGATCGACTTGAAGGACTTGCATAGAGGCAGGAAGAGAAGCAACTAGCGTCCCTAGCTGCTGCACCATAGAGTCCACTGCCACGAGGAGCTGATCCTGCCTAGCTCGGAGATCCAGCAGATCCGCCTGCATGGCTTCGGAGAATGCCAAGCCCTTGAATTGACCAGCGGAGTCCATGGCCAGAGCGTACTGTCACGATGTGGGGTGTGGACCCACTGGGCCGTACCGTGTAGCGGGATGGCAGCTGGCTAAACAGGTAAGTACAGAGTTCAATTAGTTCAGCGAGGGTACCTGAGGCAATCGTAGGCAGTAGCGAGGCAGGCACGTCCAGGACCAGGCAGCGGGAAGTCATCAGGTGAGGCGTAGCAGATCAAGCGTAGACTGTAGCACAGCACGGCAATAGCACAGCACGGCACTAGAACTAGGTAGCACTGAACCAGGGTATGGGATAAAGGAGCAAGGTACACTGGGAAACTGGAAGACACTGGGAGACCATAAGCACGACAAACAATGGGTAACGAACAACGTTCTGGCAAAGAGCTAGAGGACAGAGCCCTTTTTATAGCCCAGGGCATCCTGGGCTAGATTGCAGACTTCCTGCAAAAATGTGCGCACTGGCCCTTTAAGGTCGTGGGCGCGCGCGCGCCGGAGACACCCGAAGTGAGTGTCGGCGCCTCACAGTAGGACGACGCTGCAGCGAGGTAAGAAGTCCATGGCCACGGTCGTCGAGATTAACGACCGAACGACGGACCGTGGCCATAGACGTTACACCTGACTTCACTGACCATATATGGACAGTGACCTCAGGAGAGCGCTCCCCTACTCCTGTAGCGAAATCCCCGGCACTGTGGCCGGTGATTACGCTCTAGGAGAAGTCCCTGACTTCACTGTCCATATATGGACATTGACATCAGCGACTTCTGAACTGGAATCCCTGGCGCTGTGGCCGGTGATTCCGATCCAAGAGAAGTCCCTGACTTCGCTGTCCATATATGGACAGCGAAGTCAGGGACTTCTCCTAGAGCGGGAATCACCGGCCACAGCGCCGGGGATTCCGCTTGAGGAGTAGGGGACCTCTCTCCTGACGTCACTGTCCATATATGGACAGTGAAGTCAGGGACTTCTCCTAGTGGAATCACCGGCTCCTTGCTCCAGCATTGAACTAACTATACCTGCGTGCTGAAGACGCAAATACAGTTGGAAGTGCGGCCAGTGCTGTGTTGCAACGGGGGCCCGGTTCCAACTGCGTCCATTGCGACCCCTTTAGCTGCGCCACTGCATGCCATCATACTGCCTCCACCGTGTTTTACACAGGATGTGGTTTGCTTTGGATCATGCGCCGTTCCAAGCCTTCTCCATACTTTCCTCCTCCCATCATTCTGGTACAGGTTGATCTTAGTTTCATGCTGTTCCAGAACTGGGCAGCTTTTTTAGATGTTGTTTGGCAAAGTCTAATCTGGCCTTTCTATTTTGGAGGCTGATTAATGGTTTGCACCTTGTGGTGAACCCTCTGTATTTGCTCTCATGAAGTCTTCTCTTTATGGTAGACTTAGATACTGATACACCTACTTCCAGGAGAGTGTTCTTCACTTGTGTAGATGTTGTGAAGGGGTTTTTCTTCACCATGCAAAGGGTTCTGCGATCATCCACCACTGTTGTCTTCCGTGAACGTCCAGGCCTTTTGGAGTTCACAAGATCACCAGTGCCCTTTTTTTTTTCAAGAATGTACCAAACTGTTGATTTGGCCACTCCTAAAATTTGTGCTCTCTCTCTGATGGATTTCTTGATATTTTTCAGTCTAATGATGGTCTGTTTCACTTGCATTGAGAGCTCCTTTGACCTCATGTTGTGGGTTCACAGCAACAGATTCCAAATGCAAATGCCACACCTGGAATCAACTCCAGACCTTTTACCTGCTTAATTGATGATGGATTAACGAGGGAATAGCTCATGCAGCCCATTAAACAGCTTTTGAGATAATTCTCCAATTACCTTTGGTCCCTTAAAAAAGAGGCAGCTACATATTAAAGAGCTGCAATTCCTAAACTCTTCCTCAAATTAGGATGTGAATACCATCATATTAAAGCTGAGAGTCTGCACTTTAAGCCCATATTGATTATATAACTGTGTATTCAATATGTTTTGGTAAACAGCTAAAGTGCCAAAACTTGTGTCCAAATAATTCTGGACCTAACTGTATTTGTGAAAAACAGGCCGCACTCGTGCATGTGCTGTCTGATTTTTTTCACAAACCTATTGACTTGAATGGGCGAGTATTGCGTGAGAATTGGACCAAAGTATTGTATGCAGCACCCATCCTCCCAACAAAAAAAAAAGATAGTGGTGGTAACTTTTCGTGGGGTTGTCGCCCATTTAAATATGGGTTGGACTATTTGGTTATTTATGATTTAATAATATGGTATTTTATGAGTTAAATATATATTTATGTTATTGTTATAGGTAACCCATAAATAAATACTGCTGCCTTATTTATCCACATTTATCCCTTGTCTTTAGCTATACTTATTATTGATGTTATGTTTATTATGAGGGTCCAGCGCCTGAGATCCCATGTCATATGTGCTGGAACACGCCCTATAAAATACACTTTCAGTTTCCTTTCTCATAAATCCTGAAGCCATGGCATCCGCTGACCTGAGAGACGAGCTGTTCTGCTCCATCTGTCTGAGCATTTTTACAGATCCTGTAACCCTGAGATGTGGACACAACTTCTGCCGGGTCTGTATTGATCAGGTCCTGAATACACAGGACGGGTCTGGAGTTTATTCCTGTCCTGAATGTAGAGAAGAGTTTCAGGAGCGGCCTGCACTGCAGAGGAACATAAATCTACATAATGTAGCAGAACGTTTCCTGTCAACTCAGCCACGTCAGGAGGAGATCACCGGGATCTGCTGCACTTACTGTATTCACGCTCCTGTACCTGCTGTTAAATCCTGTCTGCTGTGTGAAGCTTCTCTGTGCGATAATCACATGAAAGTTCACAGCAAAGCAGCAGAACACGTCCTAACTGAACCCAGCACTTCCCTGGAGAACAGAAAATGTTCCGTCCATAAGAAGATCCTGGAATATTACTGCCCTGAGGACGCTGCTTGTATCTGTGTTTATTGTTCAGCAGAAGAACATCGGGGTCATCGGGTGGAGAAGCTGCAAGAAGCATCTATAAAGAGGAAGAAGAAGCTGAGAAATGTTCTGCAGAAACTAAACACAAAGAAAGAGAAGACTGAGGAAAGAGTCCAGAATTTGGAGGAGCGCAGGAGAAAAGCTCAAAACAAAGCAGCAGGAGAAGAAGAGAAAGTCACTGCCCTGTTTATAGACATCAGGAGACGGGTGGACGACCTGGAGAAGAGGGTCCGGAGTGAGATCTCCAGGCAGGAAGAACAGGTGTCACTGTCACTGACCGATGTGATCCAGAAGCTGGAAATAGAGAAGGACGAGCTGTCCAGGAAGATGAGGGTCATTGAGGAGCTGTGTAACATGACTGATCCACTGACTGTCCTACAGGGACCAGACACAGGTGACTTGTGTGATCCTGAGGAGAGGGGAGGGGATGAGGACACAGGTGACTTGTATGATCCTGAGGGGGGAGGTGATGTGGACACCGATGACTTGTATGGTCCTGAGGAGGGGGGAGGGGATGAGGACACAAGTGACTTGTGTGATCCTGAGGAGGGGGAAGGGGATGAGGACACAGGTGACTTGTATGATCCAGAGGAGGGGGGAGGTGATGAGGACACCGATGACTTGTATGGTCCTGAGGAGGGGGAAGGGGATGAGGACACAGGTGACTTGTATGATCCTGAGGAGGGGGGAGGTGATGAGGACACGGGGGGACATGATGGGGGTGATCAGGGTGTGGAGTGGTTCTCGCAAATATCACACACATTATCTAATATAATACGAGGTATAAATCTAATCTATGGGGAGGGTCCTGCAGACATATTACTGGATGTAAACACAGCTGGTAATTATATCCTTATATCAGACGACCTGAAAACTGCAGCCAGTACAAATATAATCCAGAATCATCCAGAAACAGCGGAGAGATTCCGGGATTATAATCAGGTGATAAGCGGCAGGAGATTTTCCTCAGGGCGACATTACTGGGATGTTGAGATCAGTGGATCACATTGGTGGAGGGTCGGGATGTGTTACCCCAGTATAGACAGGAGGGGGTGTCAGTCATACATTGGAGGTAATAACAAGTCCTGGAGTTTATGTGGAGATGTGTGGTATAATAATCAGTGTTCAGTGAGATATGACAGTAAAATGACCCCGTTACCTCACCAGATCTCCAGTGATAGAGTCAGGATATGTCTGGATTATGAGGCTGGGCAGCTGTCCTTTTATGAGCTGTGTGACCCCATCAGACACTTACGCACCTTCACCGCCACCTTCACCGAGCCCCTTCATGCTGCATTATGTGTATGTGATGGTTATATAAAGATATCAGGGGGATGAGCAGTAATGATTAAACGTACGTGATAGAAGAAATCTGCCCAGAGACTGGTGACATCACAGGGAGCAGAATATGATTGGTGAAGCATTCAATTTATAGGATTCAGCGGTGGGAGGGGCCTCATTAACCACTTAATGACCGAGACTGATTTTGGAACTTTGGTATAGTTTTGCATATCCAAGTAATTCTGACATTGTTTTACTTTATTTAGGTGGTAGTAGTAGAAGATATGATTTGCGTATATTAAGTAAAAGACACAAAAATGTATGAAAATTAGTAAAAAAACATACATACTGTAAACATTTTTTGTTAAATATATATTTCCATCTCTTTTACTCTATTTTGTTAGCAATTTAAAAAAAAAAAATTTGGAGCAATTTAGGAGGCTTCCATTTTTATCAATAGTTTTATAAATTTTGAACTACATTGTGTTTTTCTGCACCAAGCAGAGTTTGCAAAAGCTCATAGGTGTCAGAATGATAGAAACCCCCATAAGTGACCCCATTATGAAAACTACACCCCTTAAGGTATGAATTATTTCGACTGCAGTTTTGTTATAATAATTCATGAAAAGAAGTAAAAAAAGAAATTTAATGTTGGTTTTTTTTTCTCAAATGTGTCATTTTAAAGACAGATTTTTTTGTTAATCGAACATGAGAATGAAGTGAGTATTTAGACCCTAAATTTATTTTGCAGGAATTAATTTAAAGTCGGTATTTATACAGAAATTATTGGAAGACATATCAGAAATTTAGAATGTAATTTTTATCACAGCTATGTGTCCTTTTTTTTGTACCATACATGTGATTGGTCTCAATATTTGGTGCGTCCTGAAACTCTAGAAAAGTGGCCTGCACATACCCACAGACCGTGACAGTACGCTCAGGCCATGGACCTCGCTGGTCAACCTGACGTCAATCCTTGACGACACAAACCATGCTGGCAGAGATGCAAGACCTTCACTCACGGCAAGATCAACAACTCCTGTCAATGAATGCTATTGCACATCGGCTGGTTGCTCAAGCCACAGTTGTCACAGTACCTATTCCTGCTGTTCCTCCTGCTACAACTCCTTTCTGCACTAGTGCCAATCCCCTATGCTTCCTACCGCTACCTCCACGCTATGACGGAGACGCGAGATCCTGCAAGGGATTTCTGAATCAGTGTCAGATCCACTTCAGACTACATGCCACGGCCTTCTCCTCTGATGACGCTAGGATTGCCTTCATAATTTCTCTCCTTACTGGCAAAGCCCTGGCATGGGCAAATCCTCTGTGGAAACATCAGGGACCAGAGACTCGTGACTTGCAGTGCTTTTTATGGACTTTCCCTTCGATATTTGAGGAACCTGGGAGAGTTTCTTCTGCTGCTGCATCCCTGCTGACCCTACACCAGGGAGACCTCTCTGTGGGCGAGTATGCCATTCAATTTTGAACCCTGGCTGCTGAACTAACCTGGAACAACGAGGCCTTGGTGGCCTCATCCTGGCAGGGACTGTCTTCTGGGATTAAAGATGAGCTGGCCTCTCCCTATCTGACACCTACCCTGGACGATCTCATCCTGCTAGCCACCCGGGTTGACCTGAGATCCGGGAGCGTTCCCAAGAGGTTCTCCAGGAGAGAGGATTTCCTAGGCTTACTTCTACTTTCCAGTAATCCCTACTGTCTTCTTCAGTCATCCCACCAGAGGAGCCTATGCAGATGGACCGGGCCAAATTGTCTACCCAGGAGAGACAATGCAAACGCACTTCAGGACTTTGTCTATATTGCGGCCTCCTAGGCCATGTTGTGCGTTTGTGTCCCCAGAGGCCAGAGAGACCCCAGTGCCTAGGATTGGTTGGAGAGATGACCCTAGGCGGAATGGTACCAAATAAAAGGTTCAAT
Source organism: Rhinoderma darwinii (assembly GCF_050947455.1). Taxonomy (NCBI): domain Eukaryota; kingdom Metazoa; phylum Chordata; class Amphibia; order Anura; family Rhinodermatidae; genus Rhinoderma; species Rhinoderma darwinii. Next base: position 7,449,930 of record NC_134689.1, on the reverse strand, counting down.
TCCAAGCTGACCATTCCTGTGACCATAGAGTCCGGCGAGAAGACGCACTGGGTTTCTGCCTATCTGGACTCCAGGTCCACTGCAAACTTCATCCAAAAGGATCTAGTGGATCATCTCCAGTAGCCCACAGTTTCTCTGGAGACATCTTTGGCTGTTGCCTCGGTGAATGGACTGCCTCTGCCCGATCCAATTGTATCTGAGACCAAGCCACTGAGGCTCCAAGTTGGAGTCCTTCATTCAGAACTGATTTTGTTTCTTGTTTTTCCCAAAGCAATCAATCTTGTTCTGCTGGGTCTGCCTTGGCTCCGACTACATGCCCCAGTCCTGGACTGTAATTCCGGAGAGGTTCTCCAATGGGGCTCCAAATGTCTCGATCGCTGTCTGTTGCAGATCCATCCTGTCCAGCCTCCTCTGCCTCATTGGCAGGATTACCCCCTCATTTCGCTCAGTTTGCAGATGTCTTCAGAAAGAGGGAGGCTGAGACGCTGCCCCCACATCGGACGTATGACTGCCCCATTGAACTGGTTCCAAATGCCTCTCCTCCCCGTGGATGGGTATACCCTCTCTCCTTTCCAGAGACTCTATCCATGTCTATCTATATCAAGGAGAATTTGGAGAGGGGTTTCATATGAATGTCTTCCTCCCCGGCCGGGGCCGGGTTCTTCTTCGTTAAAAAGAAAGACAGATTTCTTCGACCCTGCGTTGATTACCGTGATCTCAACCAGATCACGGTCAAGAACAAATACCCGTTGCCACATATATCAGAACTGTTTTACCATATACGAGGAGTCAGGGTTTTTTCAAAATTGGACTTGCGTGGGGCTTATAATTTGATCCGAATCCGTCAAGGTGACGAGTGGAAGACGGCGTTCAACACCCAAGACGGGCACTACGAATACCTGGTGATGCCCTTCGGACTGTGTAACTCTTCTGTGGTCTTTCAGGAATTCGTCAATGATATCTTCCGAGATCTCCTCTATGTCTCTGTTGTAGTCTATCTTGATGATATTTTGATTTTCTCCCCAGATCCGACGACTCATTGGAGGCATGTCCGTCAAGTTCTACTGCGATTAAGGAAGAATTGTCTATATGCCAAGCTGGAGAAGTGCGTCTTTGAAAATAATTCTCTGCCCTTCCTGGGCTACATCATCTCGGATCAAGGTCTCAAGATGGATCCTGAGAAAGCAAAGTCCGTTCTGGAAGGGCCACGTTCTCAAGATCTGAGGTCCATACAGCGTTTTTGGGATTTGCCAACTTCTACAGGCAGTTTATCCCAAACTTTTAATTGCTGATGGCTCCCATCTCTACCCTTACCAAGAAGGGTGTGAACGCCAAGGTGTGGACTCCAGAGGCAGAATCTGCATTTAATAGCCTCAAGAAAGCCTTCACTTCAGACTTGATCCTCCATCATCCTGATGTGTCTCGGCAGATCTCATTGGAGGTGGACGCTTCTTCTGTGGGTGCAGGTGTACTTCTGTTCCAGAGGAATTCCAAAGGAAAGGCAGTAGTATGTGGCTATTACTCGAGACCTATTTCTTCTGCAGAGCGCATCTACTCTATTGGGGATCGGGTGCTACTGGCCATCAAATTGGCTCTGGAGGAGTGGAGACATCTGCTAGAGGGCGCAGCTCACCCCAACCCGATGTTACCCTGACTACAAGAATCTCACCTATCTCCAGTCGGCTCAACAACTAAACCTCCGTCAAGACAGGTGGTTGCTGTTCTTCACCCATTTTCAATTTGTGCTCCACTACCGTCCCGCTGACAAGAATGTGGGGGCCAATGCCCTGTCCAGGTCATTTGAGACGGATGACATGGTGGAGTCTCTTCAAAGTATCATAGACCCGTCCTGCATTGTCACTGCCAATCCATTGCAGGTTAGAGACATCCCTCAGGGGAGGACTTTTGTTTGGTTGGCAGACTGGAGAGGAATTCTCCGCTGGTGACACAGCTCTAAACTGGCTGGGCACGCTGGTGTTCGTAAAACCCAAGACATGATTACTCGTCATTTCTGGTGGCCCATGCTACCCAAAGATTTTGTGGACTTCGTCTCTTCCCGCACGGTGTGTGCGGCTAACAAGGTTGCTCACTTTAAACCTGCTGGTCTGCTCCAGCCGCTGCCTGTGCCTAATGCTCCCTGGCAGCATATAGCAATGGACTTTGTCACGGACCTGCCTCCCTCTGCTAGATGCAGTATGTCTGGGTGGTGGTGGACCAATTCTCAAAGATTGCTCATTTCGTTCCGCTCACCGGTCTACCTTCTGCTTCTCGACTGGCCAACCCCTTCATCCAACACATATTCCACCTGCACGATTTACCTCTGCATATCGTGTCTGATCGGGGGGTTCAGTTCACCTCAAAGTTCTGCAAAGCCCTCTGTAAACTCCTCTATGTAAAGTTGGACTTTTCCTCAGCCTACCAGCCCCAGTCCAATGGTCAAGTCTAGAGGATCAATCAGATCATGGAGAACTACCTACGACACTTCATCTCCAGGCAGCATGATGACTGGGTGCAGCTTCTTCCTTGGGCCGAATTCTCTTATAACAACCATAAAAGCGAGTCCACAAGAACCACACCATTCTTCATTGTTTACGGCCAACACCCACGAATCCCTCTCCCGGTGTCAGTTATGTCGCAGGTGCCTGCAGCTGACTGCATTCAGGGACTTCCTACAGATCTGGCAGCAAACTCGATCCTCTATTCTGCTGGCGGTCGACCGCATGAAGCGAAAGGCAGACACAAGGCGAAGAGAGCCTCCCCAGTTTGTTCATGGTACCAAGGTCTGGCTGTCCTCAAGAAATATCCGGCTGAGGGTGCCATCGTGCAAATTTGCTCCCAGGTTCCTCGGACCCTTTGAGATCCTCCAGCGGATCAACCCGATCTGTTATAAGCTTCGGCTGCCCGCTACCCTCAGAATCCCCAACTCCTTTCATGTGTCTCTTCTAAAGTCTGTGGTCCTGAACCGCTACTATAGGACTCTTATTTGGTGGATTGGAAGGGGTTTGGACCAGAATAGAGGTCCTGGGATCCAGAGGAGAACGTCAAGGCTCCTTCCCTCATTAAGAAGTTCCTATGTCGTTCTGGTCCCAAAAAGAGGGGGCGTAAGAGGGGGGATACTGTAACGTCTGCGGTCATAGACCGCAAACTCCTATCATCCTGCAGACGTCTTCCTCCCCAGAGATAATAGCACATGCGGCCATCCTGTCCTGCAGTGACCACTAGGGTGCGCGATCGAGCTCATTCCCGGCCTTAAAGAGCCAGAGCACACACGTTTTAGATTTGACTGATTGCTCCCCGATCACACCCTGGACTATAAGAAGGGCCCTGCCCCTTCACTCATTGCCTGAGCTTTGTTAGTATCCCCATGTCAGTCTTGCAAATGGTCCCTTAGTGTTATCCTGTTCTTGTTATTACCCGTGCCCTGCTACCTGAATCCTGTATTCCGTGCTGTGTCCTTTTCCTGAGCCTGTTAGTGTTGGAGTCATGTCCAATTGCACCTGCTGTCATCTGCCACGTCCAGTGTCTTCTGCCACGTCCCGTGTTATCTGCCACGTCCAGTGCCTTCGGCCACATCCAGTGTCATCTGCCACGACCAGTGTCATCTGCCACATCCAGTGTTATCCGCCACCTTTGGCACAACCTGCTGCACCTGCTGTCATCCGCCACGTCTGGCGTATCCTGCGGCACACTTCTCCATCCATGCTAAAGCCACGGCCTGTTTCTGGACTATTCAGGTATCCTAGCGCTGGACTTTGTATTGTTTGGGTGCTCTGTTGCTTGGCCGGCTGTCTCCCCGCTACGGCGGTGCGGCCTACTGGGTCCACAGACAACCAGCAGCAAATTCTCGATGCAAAACAGCCGTTCATTCCCCTCAGCGCATCGTCTGATCTATAAAGGACTTGGGACGGCCCTTTTGGTTTCTCCTATTTGTTCCGCATTCTGCAGTTCCTCTGGCTGCAAGACAAAAAGGGGGATACAATTATAAAAATTATCAAAATAAATATGACATCTGTGGTCCAGTGTGGGGTGTAGCAAATCCCATAATATCGTCCCACTTATTTCTAGGACGGGGGGACAGTCTGAGGGTTCTATTGTCTAATCTTTTCTTTGATATAATCTGTACCTATAATTGTATCCGGATACATCTTCACTCACTTTGTACCGCTTCATGCCATATCTAGCCCTTTTTTTGGGCAGGTACTGGAGTAAGTTTAGCCTGCCTTTGATATACAGCAGGGATTGGTCCACTGCAATACATTTCTGTGGGGTGTAAATTTGACAACATTTTGAATTGTAGTGCTTAACTACTGGCCTTATTTTACACAGTCTGTCAAAGCTGGGGTCATTTGTGGTGGGCATTCCGCATTATTATTATTATAATGCAGGAGCCTTAGCAGGATCTAGAAACCAGCCCTAAGCATGACGAGGCGGCAAAGTGGAATTGATGATGTATATCAGTGGTCCAATAAAAGCGCATGGTGGGCTTTTTTGTAATGCGCATGTTGATTAGAAGGCCCCAAAATGTGTGCATTTGTGGGGCCTGGCATAATAACTGTTAGGATTGTGGGCAAATAAATTGGTCCGCATATATATTTGTCTACACTTCCATTAGACAAATTAAGTCTTCAAATGAAAAAATAAAAATAAAATCAATTTCTCTAAAATAGGTAGTGTCCACGTTGGTGCCTGGGGTGGCAGTAAATTCAGGCACCTGGGGCATATAATTGTCAGTGGGAATCCACGCAGAGGCATCTAAACCGGGTTGTGCTTGCACACTAGCCGTAGAATATCTACAGGGGGATTCTTCACTAGAAGAGTCACTTGAGGATGATAACAGCAAAAATGTCACCTTGTCTCCGCTTCGGAGTCAGAATCTGCACAGATTAAGGTGTATGCCTTATCAATAGTAAACAGATGCTTTGTCAACTTGTAACTATGACTATGGCTAAAAAACTATAAGTTTTCATTTTTATAGAGCGCTAACGTCCTAAACCTCTAATCCTAATTAGGCCTACGTAATACACTAGCTCTGGACAACCCCTTTAACCCCTTAGTGACCAAGCTTGTTTGGACCTTAATGACCAAGCCAAATTTGTCAAATCTGGTATGTGTGACTTTATCAGAGAATAACTCTGTGAAAGTTTTGAATATCCAAGTAATTCTGACATTGTTTTTTCGTCACATGTTGTACTTTATTTTAGTGGTAAAAGTAGACTGATACGATTTGCGGAAATAACTTAAAAAATAGAAAAATTGAAGAAATTTTGTAAAAATTATCATTTTTCCCTATTTTTAACTGCAATATGTCACATATGTACACACATACTGTACAATTTTTTTTATTAAATATATATTTCCATCTCTTTACTCTATTTTGGCAGCACTTTTGAAAAAAAAAAATAATTTTTGAGCAATTTAGAGGACTTACAAGTTAAGTAATAATTTTATAAATTTTGTAGTACATTTTGTTTTCCTGCACCAAGCCAGGTTTTCATAGGCTCATAGGTGTCAGAATGGTGGAAACCCCCACAAGTGACCCCATTTTGAAAACTAGACCCCTTAAGGTATTTATTAAGGGGTGTTGTAAGTATTTTGACCCCACAGTTTTTTTGTAAGAATTCATGCAAAGCAGGCATAAAAAAATATAATTTAACTTTTTTCATAAAAGTATCACTTTGAAGACCGATTTCTTTGTAAAGCGACCATGAGAATGAAGAAACACACCCAAAAATCTATCACCCTGTTTCTCCTGTTTTCAAAAATGCCCCCATTGTGACCCTAATGTGTTGCCTGGACACACGACAGGGCCCGAAAGGGAGGGAGCACCCGGAGGCTTTCAGGACTCATATTTTGCTTGAAAATGTTTTAGGCCCCACTGTACATTTGGAGAGGTTTTGAACTACCAGAACGATAGAAACTCCCCATAAACGACCCCATTTAGAAAACTAGACCCCTTAAGGTATTTATCTAGGGGTGTAGTGAGTATTTTGACCCCACAGTTTTTTGCTAAATTTAATGCATAGCAGGTGAAAAAAAATAAAAATTCACTTTTTTCATAAAAGTATCACTTTGAAGACCGATTTCTGTGTAAAGCGACTATAAGAATGAAGAAACACACGCCAAAATCTATCACCCTGTTTCTCCTGTTTTTAAAAATGCCCCCATTGTGACCCTAATGCGTTGCCTGGACACACGACAGGGCCCGAAAGGGAGGGAGCACCCAGAGGCTTTCAGGACTCATATTTTGCTTGAAAATGTTTTAGGCCCCACTGTACATTTGGAGAGGTTTTGAACTACCAGAACGATAGAAACTCCCCATAAACGACCCCATTTAGAAAACTAGACCCCTTAAGGTATTTATCTAGGGGTGTAGTGAGTATTTTGACCCCACAGTGTTTTGCTAAATTTAATGCATAGCAGGTGAAAAAAAATAAAAATTCACTTTTTTAATAAAAGTATCACTTTGAAGACCGATTTCTGTGTAAAGCGACTATAAGAATGAAGAAACACACGCCAAAATCTATCACCCTGTTTCTCCTGTTTTCAAAAATGCCCCCATTGTGACTCTAATGCATTGCCTGGACACACAGCAGGGCCCGAAAGAAAGGGAGCACCCGGAGGCTTTCAGGACTCCTATTTTGCTTGAAAATGTTTTAGGCCCCACTGTACATTTGGAGAGGTTTTGAACTACCAGAACGATAGAAACTCCCCATAAACGACCCCATTTAGAAAACTAGACCCCTTAGGGTATTTATCTAGGGGTGTAGTGAGTATTTTGACCCAACAGTTTTTTGCTAAATTTAATGCATAGCAGGTGAAAAAAAATAAAAATTCACTTTTTTCATAAAAGTATCACTTTGAAGACCGATTTCTGTGTAAAGCGACCATAAGAATGAAGAAACACACCCCAAAATCTATCACCCTGTTTCTCCTGTTTTCAAAAATGCCCCCATTGTGACTCTAATGCATTGCCTGGACACACAGCAGGGCTTGAAAGGAAGGGAGCACCCAGAGGCTTTCAGGACTCATATTTTGCTTGAAAATGTTTTAGGCCCCACTGTATATTTGGAGAGGTTTTGAACTACCAGAACGATAGAAACTCCCCATAAACGACCCCATTTAGAAAACTAGACCCCTTAGGGTATTTATCTAGGGGTGTAGTGAGTATTTTGACCCCACAGTTTTTTGCTAAATTTAATGCATAGCAGGTGAAAAAAAATAAAAATTCACTTTTTTCATAAAAGTATCACTTTGAAGACCGATTTCTGTGTAAAGCGACCATAAGAATGAAGAAACACACGCCAAAATCTATCACCCTGTTTCTCCTGTTTTCAAAAATGCCCCCATTGTGACCCTAATGTGTTGCCTGGACACACAGCAGGGCCCGAAAGAAAGGGAGCACCCGGTGGCTTTCAGGACTCCTATTTTGCTTGAAATTGTTTTAGGCCCCACTGTACATTTGGAGAGGTTTTGAACTACCAGAACGATAGAAACTCCCCATAAACGACCCCATTTAGAAAACTAGACCCCTTAAGGTATTTATCTAGGGGTGTAGTGAGTATTTTGACCCCACAGTTTTTTGCTAAATTTAATGCATAGCTGGTGAAATAAAAAAAAAAAAACACTTTTTATATAAAAGTATCACTTTAAAGACCGATTTCTTTGTAAAGCGAACATGAAAATGAAGAAACACACCCCAAAATCTATCACCCTGTTTCTCCTGTTTTCAAAAATACTCTCATTGTTGCCATAATCTGCTTATTAGACCTGTGGCTGGGCCAAAAAGAGAGGGAGCACCCTTTGGCTTTCAGGGCACAATTGAATAAATTCTAGGCCCCATATCATGCATTTAGAGGCATTGAGCTGCCTGAACAAAAAAAAACCACGCAGAAATGACCCCATTTTAAAAACTAAACCCCTAAAGGTATTCATCTAGTGGTGTAGTGGGCATGCGGACCAAAAATGTTTTAAATGAGGAAATAATGGGTATCATTTCAGACACTATGGGTATATAATGTTTTCTTCAAGCTTTTATTACGTTTCCACATGAAATAGAGGAGACGTGGTAGAAGGTTATTTTGTTAGAAATATGCCACATTAATAAATTTGTGCGGCACAGAAGAGAAGTGAAGCCGTGTATTCATAATGGATACATGTCGCTATAGACGTATTTGCCTGTACTTATGACTATGTCTTGCTGAAGAAGCAGTTGGTGCCATTATGATGTCATTGTGGACAGAATTCTGTCCTAATATAAAATCAGTCAGAGAGGAAAAAATAAACTGTACTGGAGTGACGGGCAATATCTTCAAACAAATGGAGGAAAATGTATCCAACTATGTTGCAAACTCGAGTCTGTTCACTAGATAGAAGAACACCTGCAGGGCTGTCATGACAAGGATTTTTTTTTTCAGTGACTGGTTGTACAACGTCTCTTTAGCTCCATCAATCCTTATGAGGGACGAATGTGCCAAGTGACGCGGTACACCATAACAGACCCCTGCCCGGCAAGGTAGGAACCGCTATGTGCACAAAACAACCAATCACCTACAGAATATATAAAAGGACAGTGTCCAAAACCATCTATAGGAACAGTAAAGGATCACTAATCCCCAAAATGATGTCAGTATTTCCAGAAGAACCGTAACAAAGCCCATGGTGTATTGATAAGGATCAGCTCAATTATTAGAGATCCTCCAAATAAAAAAAAAAGATCATGCCCGTATCACGGTACAGAATTAGGAATGTAACAGCTGTATGTGGCAGGACATAGTCATAAGAACAGTCAAAATAAAAAAATTGTGGATGTGGGATTTTGTACTGGACAATTAATTCCAGCACTTGATCACCCACAAATAAATAAAAAAAATCATAAGGGGTAAAATTAGTTTCACGGTCTGAAAAAAATGTGCTCTACAACCTCTCCCACAAGAAATAATCCCTACTTGGAAAGCCCACGAACTAAAAAGAAAATATAAAGAAATTGACTCCCTAAAAAGGCCCCCAACCCATTATTTTTTTTTGTGTTAAATTCTAGTAATTTGCAACCGTGTGAAAGGTTTCGAAACAGGGATAGTTACAAAGGGCTGGTTTTGATGGACACATGGGGCAATAAAAGCGGGTATCCCTCCTCCTGCCATGCCTGCTACATACCCGACACCTTTTTTGGGGATATTTTTGGGTCTCAGTGGAGGGAATAGGGTGTAAAAAGTGGCGCTCTGAAAGCCTGCGCACATCCTCAGATTCGCAGGATTGTGCCGGTATAGTGGACTCAAAAAGGAGATGCTCAATGACCTTCTCCTGAAATTGAAGGAAAGTGAGCGTTCCTTGGGCTTTTTTGGAAATAACAAAACTGTTATAGGTAGCAACCTGGATGAGGTAGATTGCTACCTTTTTGTACCAGGCCTTATTTTTGCGCTTCACCAGGTAAGGCTGAAGCACCTGGTCGGAAAGGTCTACACCCCCCATAAATTTGTTGTAGTCTGTTACACAGACAGGTTTCTGCTTTGCAGTGGTAGCCCCCCTCTCCGTAATTGCCACAGTGGTGTACGTGTGTACGGTGGACAGCATGTAGACATCCTTCTTGTCGGCCCACTTCACTGCAAGCAATTCCTGACTTGCAAGGGCCATGGATGTTCCCTTTCCCAAACGCCTGGACACCAACTGTTGTGGGAGTCCCACTCTGTTCTTCCGTACTGTCCCACAGGCCCCTGTATTTGCAGCATGGAGGGCTTTATAAAGGGCAACGCTGGTATAAAAATTGTCTGTATAGACGTGGTACCCCTTGTGCAGAAATGGCTCCATTAGGTTCCACACAATTTTGCCAGAGGTGCCAATAGTTTCTGGGCAGCCTGGGGTATAAATTTGGCAGTCCCTGCCTTCATAGATTTTGAAACCGCAGGTGTAACCCGTTGTGCTCTCGCACACTTTGTACAATTTCACCCCATATCTGGCTCGTTTGGAAGGGATGAATTGACGAAAGGAAAGACGCCCTTTGAAGCTCATGAGCGATTCATCTACTGACAAATTTTTGTCAGGGGTGTACAACTTTAAAAATAAATCATTTAGAAGGGTGATTAATGGCCTTAATTTATTAAGCCGATCATAAGCTGGGTCACTTCTTGGGGGGACTTGGGAATTATCAGTAAAATGCATGAATCGCATTAGGGCCTCATAGCGGTTTCTGGACATCACTGCTGCAAATACAGGGGTAGCGTGGACAGCACTACAAGTCCAGTAGGACCGGACAGAGGGTTTTTTAACCAAACCCATATTGAGGGTAATGCCTAAAAATTTTTTTATTTCTGGGACACTTGTGGGGCTCCACATTCTGGAGTACATAGATGCAGGCTTTTGTAGAACAAACTGCCTAGCATACAGATTAGTCTGCTGGACTATCAAGTCTAGGACCGTATCACATATAAATAAATTAAAAAAATTATAGGGGGTAAAATTTTGGACGTCGACACTAATTCCTGGGGTCGCTTCAAATTGGGGTACTTGGGGGGAAAATGATAGTGCAGGATCCCACATCACGGGAGGGACTGCAACACTCGGCCCTGCACTTGACACCTCTACAGCGACTGACGTATCCACCACCATAGGACTATGGGGTTCAGCGGTGGAATTAGAATCGTCACTGTCACTGTCTGGAACAAATTCTGAAGCGGTGTCTGTTTCGCTTTCAGAAGTGTCGGAACATAGCAAGGCGTAGGCTTGCTCCGCGCTGTACATACGCTGAGACATATTTAGAGATGTGTATGTATATATATATATATATATATATATGCCCTATAAGTCCTAACCCTAAAGTAAACCTAAAATCCTAAAAACGACACAAATTTATTTTTTTTTTTTTATATATATATTTTTTTTATATTTTTTTTTTTTTTATATAACAGACGTAAAATTAATTCTAAACGGCCCTAAACACGAACGCTAAACTAGCCCTAACCCTAAAGTAACGCTAAACTAACGGTAAACTAGCACTAACGCTAAACTAGAACTAACGCTAAACTAGCACTAACGCTAAACTAGCGCTGACGCTAATCTAGCGCTGACGCTAATATAGATTTGATATATTATATATATATATATGTATGTATAAGAACGATGATTTTTTATCACTTTTTTTCTTTCTTCACAGCACAGGACTTAGACTGATTTCTCTCTCCTCTCAGAACAACTACAATGGGAGGAGAGAGAAACACAGCCCATGTCCTGGCTGTGTTTTGAAAATAACTGTCAGTGATCTCTGTGATAGGTTTTATCACAGAGATCACCTGATCAGGGGGACCAGTCACAACGGTCCCTGATTGTTGCTGTGCCAGATGACGACACAGGTAAGTTATGCAAAGCGCACTCGGGCGCCATTTTGGGGGGGGGGAATCGGACCGTGGGGGGGGGATCGGACCGGGGGGGGGGGGGATCGGACCGGGGGGGGGGGATCGGACATGAAGGGGAATCGGACGGGGGGGGGGCGCACTATTTACCCGTTCTCTCTCCTCTCTAAGGAGTTATTCCATGAGAGGAGAGAGAAATGGCGATTATCCGCCGGTTTAGCGTGAACGCCGTGAAATAGCGATTCACGGCGATCACGTGACCAGAGACCACTCGTTATGGTCTCTGGTCGTTGCCCCGAACTCTCAGCTACCTCCGGTAGCTGAGAGAACGGAGCCCCGATCTTTAATTTCGGCGCTACTTTAGGCTAATGCGATCACGTTAAAAGGCGTCGCATTAGCCTAAAGCCCATTAGTGAGGAACGTAAAAAGGCGTACTGTTGGTCACTAAGGGGTTAATGAATTCATGAATAAATATATTCTTGATATGGTGATTTGTAACTAATAAATATTCATTTATGTGCAGTGTAAGGCGTTTTTCACACAGTTTTTTTTTTTTTGTTTTTTTTGAAGGAGCAGTAAACCTAAAATGAAATGATAGACAGACAAAATAGAAATTTGCCCACACTGTTTGTCAGTTTTTTCAGCAGCTACTGAAACAGTGTAGTAGATATTTTGCAGAGAACAATATTGGTAATTTTTCCTTGACCCATTTTTTGGACTGGCAGATGGATGACAGGGTGGGGGTTAAACTAAATGCGCCGGACTTATTCTTGAGCCTCTTTAGCAGACAGAGCAATAACGGAAGGCTTTTACTCCAATGTCTGGGATAGCCTTGGCATGGTCGAATCCCTTCTGTGAATGTGAAGGATCGGAGTCCACTAATCTGCAGTGCTTCCTAGACACCTTCCGCAGCGCTTTCCAGGAACCAGGCCGTACTTCTTCTTCCCTTCTATCCCTTCGTGAAGGAGGTTCGTCGGTAGGAGAATATGCCATACACTTTTGGACACTAGCAGAACTTTCTTGGAACAACGAGGCTCTAGTAGCAACCATCTGGCAAGGATTAGCCAGTAGGATTAAAGATGAGCTGGCAGGTTGTGATCTCCACTCTGGGTGCCCTAATTCGCTTGGCTATCCGCATATACATGAGGTTCCGAGAATGCTCTCAGGAAGTCCTCCGAGAGAGAAAGCCCTCTACACTGGCGCCTAATTTTCAGAGACCCCTGCTACTTCCTGCCGCTACTATTTCTGAAGAACCGATGCAGGTTGATCAGGTCAGATTATCGGACCAAGAGCGGCAGCATAGACGTGCAGCTAACATATGCCTGTACTGTTGAAGAAAGGATCTTTTTGTGTGGCAGTGTCCTCTGAAGCTGGGAAATTCCAGAACCTAGGGTTGATAGAAGAGACTTCCCTATGTGAACCTGTACCCTCTATAAAATTCTCTCCTAAACTCTCGATTACGGTCTCTATCTTCGCTTGTGAGGTCTCACCTACTGTCTCGGCCTATTTGCATTCTGGAGCGGCCGGGAACTTCATACACCAGGCCTTAGTGGACCGTCTCCACTTGCCCACAACTCCTCTAAAGAAACCTCTAGCGGTGGCTTCCGTAAATGGTCACCCGTTGCCAGATCCATTCCTGTTCATCACTGAACCATTGAAGTTACAAGTTGGTGCTCTACACTCGGAAGAAATAGCCTACTACGTCTTGCCCGTGGCTATTAATCCAATTTTGTTGGGACTACCCTGGCTTCACAAGCATGATCCTGTGCTTGATTGGGATTCTGGTGATATTCTTCAGTGGGGACTTTGCTGTCACTTCAACTGTCTGCCTGTGGGTTGTCCTGCCGGACCTCCAGTCTCTCAATCTCTTCCTGGTCTACCTCTGCAGTATGCCTGCTATGCATACGTGTTCAGTAAGAAGGAGGCTGAGACTCTACTGCCACATCATCCATATGACTGTCCAGTCGAGTTACTTCTTGGAACTTCACTTCCTCGTGGACGGGTATATCTCCTCTCTCTACCCAAAACCCAGACCATGTCGGCTTATGTCAAGGAGAACCTCGAGAGGGCATTTATAAGGAAATCAATTTCTCAGGCTGGAGACAGATTTTTCTTTGTTGAGAAAAAGATGGATCACTCCGGCCTTGCATAGACTAACGTCTAAAATCACAGTTAAAAACAAGTACCCCTTACCGCTGATCTCTGAGCTCTTCGACCGGATTCATAGAGCCAAGATTTTCTCCAAGCTGGATCTTTGTAGGGCTTATAACTTGATACGTATCCGTAAAGGTGACGAGACTGCATTCAACACCAGGTACTGTCACTATGAGTATCTCGTGATGCCTTTCAGGTTATGTAATGCTTCAGCTGTGTTCCAGAAATTCGTGGTTTTTCTGGATGACATCTTGATCTAATCACCTGATCTGATGACAAACCAAAAGCATGTTCGCCAAGTCCTGTCATGATTGAGAGGCAACAACCTTTTTGCGAAACTGGAAAAATGCACCTTTGAAAAAAAGTCCTTACCTTTCATGGGATATATCGTTTTGGATCATGGACTCCTGATGGATCCAGAAAAAGTAAAATCCGTTCTTGATTGGCCTCGTCCTCATGTTCTCCGTGCTATACAAAGGTTTCTGGGTTTTGCAAATTTTTACTGTCAATTTTTCTTCGTTTACTACTCCCATCTCTGCCCTCACCAAAAAGGTGGCCAATTCAAAGAATTGGACCCCGGAAGCTGAATCGGCATTCACAGAGCTAAAAAAAAATCCTTCTCTTCTGTCTCCATTCTACGTCATCCAGATGTTTCCCGGCAGTTCTCATTGGAGGTTGACGCCTCGTCCATTGTTGCTGGAGCACTTCTCTCCCAAAGAGATTCCAAGAGAAAAGCTGTCTCCTGTATTTTTTTCTCCAAACTCTTCTCTGCTGCAGAGAGGAACTATTCCATTGGTGATAAGATAAGATAAAACTTTATTTATCCCCTAAGGGAAATTTAGTCTTACACAACTTCAATAGTTTTTGTACACATAGTCGGACAATTACAACACAACATTTAACCCCTTAGTGACCAGCCCATTTTAGGCCCTAATGACCAAGCTATTTTATTTGTTTTTCTATAGTCGCATTCAAAGAGCTATAACGTTTTTATTTTTTCGTCTACATAGCTGTATGAGGACTTGTTTTTTGCGGGATTAGTTGTACTTTTTAATAGCACCATTTTTGGGTACATATAATTTTTTGATTAACTTTTATTAACTTTTTGGGGGGAGATTATAAAAAAAACCTGAAATTCCGCCATTGTTCTATGCGTTTTTAAATTGACGCCGTTCACTATGCGACGTAAATAACATGTTACCCTTATTCTATGGGTCGGTACGATTACGGCGATACCACATATGTAGAGGTTTTTTATGTTTTACGACTTTTGCACAATAAAAACACTTTTGAACTAAAATTATTTGTTTTTGTATCGTCGCTTTCCAAGAGCCGTAATTTTTTTCTTTTTCCATCAATGTAGTGATTTTTTTAGCTTGTTTTCTGCGGGACGAGACGTAGTTTTGATTGGTACTGTTTTGGGGTGCATGGGACTTATTGATTCATTTTTATTATGACTTTTTTGGGGGCAATGGAAAAAAATAGCAATTTCGCCATTGTTTTTTGCGTTTTTTTTTTACGGTGTTCACCTTGCGGTTTAAATGACATATTAATTTTATTAATGGAGTCATTACGGTCGCGGCGATACCATATATGTGTACTTTTATTTATTTTTTACACTTTTACTAAATAAAACCACTTTTTATGGAAAAAAAATGGTTTTATTTATTTTTTTACTGTAACTTTTATGATTAATCTTTATTTCACATTTATTATTTATTTAATTAGTCCCACTAGGGGACTTTACTGTGCGATCTTCAGATCGCTGATATAATGCTCTGGTATACTTCGTATACCAGAGCATTATTGCCTGTCAGTGTAATAGGCATATGTCCAGGGCAGACCTGGGGGCTATTATCAAGCCCCCGGCTGCCATGACACCCCATCGGAGACCCGCGATTGCATTCGTGGGCCACCGATGGGTGACAGAGGGAGCTCACTCCCTTTGTAAACAAAGTTAAATGCCGCGTTCGCTATTGACGGCGGCATTTAACGGGTTAAACGGCTGCGATCGAAGTAAACTTCGATCGCGGGCGTTGGAGCAGGAGCTCAGCTGTCATCAGACAGCAGAGCCCCGGCTCCAGCCTGCACGGGAGACCCGTGCAGGACTTAGACTAGGCGAACGTTAAAAGGCGTCAGCCTAGCCTAAGGCCCCTTAGTGACCGACGTGAAAAGGCGTATTAGTGGTCACTAAGGGGTTAAAAACAAATGATTGACATATATTAAAACAAACCTAAAACAACACAAACGAATACCTACTACCCTTTAAACACAGACATATTATAAAGTGCGATTGCAGTTGGTATAAATGATCTCCTAAATCTCTCCTTGCTACACCGTAGCTGTAGGAGCCGTTGACTAAAACAGCTACGCCGCCCATCCACAATCTTATACAACTGATGCATCTCATTTGACATTATTGCTGAGATCTTCCCTGTGGTGCACCAATATCACTTATTTCTATTTGAGACACACAATTGCCACTATGCACATACTGTGGTCGCCCCTTTAAGTAATCCAATATCCAATTGCACACTACGCTATCAATTTGCATACTCTCCATTTTGTTTCTTATCAAATTAAATGCACTAGCAAAATCAAAAAACATTATTCTAATTACCACCCCACTCATTTCTAGGAAGGAGTACGCTGTATGTAACAAATATAACACCGCATCCTCAACTCCAATTTTTTATTTATAAGCAAACTGCAAGGAATCTTCACAATTTACTACAGCAGACTTTAGGTACCCTAACATCACCCTTTCAAAGACCTTCATAATATGAGAGGTTAATGCTACCGGACGATAATAATTTGCCTGTGATGGTTTTGCAACCTTCGGTATCGGTACTATACAAGACGTCTTCCATAATTTTGGCACTATCTCCTGTTTTAAACTAAGATTAAATAGCTCAACTAATGGCCCACATAGTTCATTCCCGCAAATTTTCAAAACTTTAGCACTGATCTCATCTGGTCCTGCCGCTTTTATTACATTTCATTTTCTTAACTGATCTCTTACTGTCTCTACCGTTATCATGAAGCTCCTCTCTCTGCAACTTTCGGCTTTTGTTATTTCTTCCATAGCCTCACTTGTGGCCATCGCACTACCTCCATCCCATATTTCTTTAACATCAGAAAATCTATTAAAATAGCGATTCAATGCATTTACGTTCTCATTATCCTTCGCAACAACCCTTGTACTTGCCTTTAACCCCATAAGTTTTCATTCCCGACCAGACCTCCCTTAAATTATTTTGTGCAAGTTCCAGTTCTAATTTGCTTCTATACACTCCTTTACACTCCTTCACCTTGCTCTTCATTTCCCGTTGCACTGTCTTTATCTCCTCGCTATCCTTTTCTCTGTATGCCTTTTTCTTGTTATTCAATAAAACTGTAAGTTCTTTTCCCACCCACGGTTCGTTGTTTTTAAAACACTTAACCTCCTTCTTTGGTATAATTAGATACGTACAAAAATTTATGTCATTTGTTATAGATTCTGCAACCTCATCTACATCCTTTTCTTCATTCCTGACCCCGAAAACTCCCCAGTCAGTCATTTCTAAACAAGTTTTTAGTCTCTCCGCTTTGTCCTCAAACCACTTCCTTACCATTTTAACCTCAACTGGTTCCCTTCTAACCTTGGGGCAGTATACCGATTCACATAAGACTAAATTATGGTCCGAATGACCTAATGGCGGCAATATACTAGTACTATAAGCATCCTTTACGTTTGCATACAATAAATCCAATATATTTTCTCTCTTGTAGCACAATAGGCACATTGAGTAAAGTTTGAGAGAACCCCACCCATGGTAGCTTGATTAAAATCCCCTGTTAATACACAGAAACGGTTTGGATATATAGTCATGATATCAGACACTACTGATGACAAAACATCTCCGCTAACATTAGCTGATGGTGGAATATACACCACACCAACCATAATTACATTAAATTCTTGTGGAAAGTAATAAGGCTGTATTCCTACCATAAGTAATTCAATATCAACACTACAAAATATTTTTTTTCACCGTTATATGCCCTGGATGACACCATCTATTGTTTACATATAGTACAACCCCCCCCCCCTTCCCCTTCCTCTTCCCTAAACTCGGGGACTTCAATACCTGCGTCCGGAATGGCACTGTACAGCCACGTTTCAGTAAAGGCAAGGAGACAACATTCCCTAACACCATGGTCAAACATCCCCATCGCAACAAGCTCATCCATTTTATTAACAATCGATCTTACATTTCCCATTGATATTAATGGAGTCGCTGGTTTATAACGCCTCCTTTTGCCCTGCTCTACAACCCCTAAAGGGCCGCCACACCTCACTAGGAATCTTTTTCAATTGGATAGCAGACTTTGTCATTTCTTTTCCTATCCTCATCAGCTCTCTCCTGGAAAATGTAATCCTATTATGTCTAGCCATACTAACAGTGACCAACTCATCATTAAAGGGAATGTGTCGCTAGAATTTTTTTTATTTTTTTTCAGTTAAACAATTAGTATACAAGTGATTACGCATTGTTTTAATTTTTTACATTTTTTCACAAGTCAGGAAATATTATAAATTAGATTCTAATTTATAACATTTCCATGTGCTGGCCACTAGAGGGAGCAGTTCCCAAAATTGCAGCATGGTCACTGGGGTAAAGCAACCTCATTGATTTATGCTGCAAATTTGGGGTGGATACACTCTGCTCTAGTGTCCTCACACAATCCCCCTCCCTTCTTCTGGCTAGTTCCAGGAGGGGGAGGGGTTTGAATGTCTTCAAACCTTCTACACTGTGTGCCGCCATTTTCTGAGCAACTGCACAGTGGTAGGAGGTTCTCAGCAGGCAGTATCACACATGAACATACACGAACATAATACGCACATCACATACACGAACATAAATTACCTGCTCCTGCCGCCGCCTCTGCTGTTCTAACAAAGTTCTTGCCGCCTACGTTCCTCTTCCTTGTGCCTTCACTTCGTTGAACATATGGCCGAAAGCTGCGGCTGGAAGTCGTCATCTTACTGCAGCGGCTTCCGTTCCATGTGAAAATGGCGCCGTATTTCGCTCTACAAACGAGCTTCGTTTTGGTCTGTGTGGGAACGGTGCATGCGCCGTTCCCACATAGACGGCGCACACTTCTGAGAATGGAACGGCTCTCGTTCGCATTCTCTATGGGGTTGTATGTGCCGAATTACATCTCTGTATGTGTCGTTAATTGACACATACAGAGATGAAAAAAAAAATGGCAGCCCCATAGAGAAGTAAAAGTATTAATACAGTAAAAAGTAGAAAGTGACAACACAAATAAATACAATTTTTAAAGCAATATTATAAAAAAAAAATCATGACACCTTGCCTTTAAAAGTCTGTGTTCCAGCTATAAAGTCAATATACGCCTTCTCCTATGGTCTTCCATAGCACATTTTCCTCCAAATTTCCCCCATCCTGATAGTAGATAAACGGAGCAAACCCCCCCTAACGTCACTTTTGGTAAGGGTAACGGGGCAGTAAGGATAACATAGGGCACAGCATCAACATCAGCAACCCACCCGAACCCTCAGTCCCCCTTTGCATACTATTCCTTGGCAGTCTCTGTGGTAGTTTTTGTTGGCCATGAGTATGCAACACCAATGATCCCTCCACCCACACAGGTACCATCCTCCACCTCACCTCCTGAGCCATGACCATTGCCAGCACCTGACACCTCTTGTGCTATCCTCTTGGGCTGATCCGAAATATGCCTTTACCCTCACCCCTTATTTTGGAGCATTCACCACCTCCTCCTGCTGCTCAGCATGCCTGCATGCTGTGCTGCTCTAATCCTGCCCTCCTCCAACCGGGCCTCCAACAGCCCTGCCAGATTACTAACCCAGACAACGTTACCGTGCCTTCCAACAATATCTCTGTCTCTGTTACGGTCCTACTATCACAGGGACCAAACTGCCGCCGCCTCCTCCTTCAATGTAGCAGTGTAACTTGTGATCGCGAGCTTCAAGCCATCAAGCTGGCTCTAGAAGAATGGAGATATCTGTTGGAGGGTTCTGCACATCCAGTTGTTATCTACACTTACTTACTTACTTACTTACTTACTTACTTACTTACTTACACTACTTATAGTCGGCACAATGTGTCAATCCACATCAAGACAGGTGGTCTCTGTTCTTTTCTAGGTTAAATTTTCAACTCCATTTTTGCCCAGCTGAAAAAAAATATCAAGGCAGACGCTCTATCTCATTCATTTGAAACAACCGATCAAGATGATTGCACATGTGCAAAAGAAAAGTCAAAATGTAAAACAGGAGGGACAAGAACAAGCAGGGGGGGCAAATGAAGAGGTTGGGACAAGAAAAAAAAGAGACGTAAACATCAATCCACATAGAATATGAAATATCTACAATCCACCAGCTGTCAAAACTAACTCCAGTCGCCAAGGAGAGAGATGTGCTAAGTAGGACTCAAACCTGTAGCATATTTAAGCCACGGAGAGCATACTTTAAGCCAAGTAGAAATATATTTGTCATGTGATCTACTTGTCCAGCTAGATAGTTCCTCGAATCTAGAGATCTGGTTTACCTTAGCGTGCCAGTGTTGAGTAGTGGGAGGTTGAGTTTGTAGCCAATGAAGTGGTATTAAAGTCTTGGCCGCCGCAATAAGATGGGTGATTAAGTTGTACTAGAAATAGAAAATTACTTGGTCTGGCGAGTACGATCATACTACATTGTAGACATACACACGTTGAAAAGCTATGTGAATGAGATAAAATAAATTTAGTCTCGGAGTCTGACAAGGTGACATTTAATTCTCTCTCCCATGCCAATAAGAAGCCCGGTTTTTCAATTGGAGGAACAACAAGAATGCCATGATACAAATTTGAAATTCTCCTTGAAACTGTATATTTAGTTACGACTATCTTCTCAAAAGCTGTAAGTGGCCTGCTAACAGTATGTGACATCAATAAAAGGGAGCAATACCTTTTAAGATGTTGAAAATATAGGGTTCAGGGAAGGGACTATCTGTTTGAAAGAAGGTTCATCCGGAACTACATGTGCGCTCAGCAAGTCTTGTATAGATATGTTATTCAAAGTATTCCATAATGAGACGAAAGGAGTGACCGGAGAACCAACATACCCAGGCATGAGACCTGCTGGGGAGATTGGAGAGGGACAGGGAGTAAGATCAGAATGTATTGTGTGCCAGGTCTCGCAAACACCTCTCAGTAAGGCGGGATTCACACGACAGGGATTCCCGGCCGGGTGCCGGCCGTTCATAAATCGGCCGGCACCCGGCTGCATTAGGAATAATAGACCCCTAATGGGGCTATTCACACGACCGATTTTTTGACGGCCGGGAAAACCGTCCGTCAAAAAATAGGACATGCTCTATTTTCAGCCGGGTGCCCGGCCGCCCGGCTCCCATAGAAGTCTATGGGGCCGGGTAATACCCGGCCATCACCGGAATGTGTCCCGAGTGATGGCCGGGTCTACCGTCGCTCGCGCACTCTCTCTCCTCCTCCTCACAGTGCAGAGTGCATGTGAGGAGGAGGAGGAGGGTCTTTTATTGCTCGCTGTAGGAGTCGGAATCCCCAATCCCCGGCCGGGGATTGGGGATTCCGCTACAGGAGAAGTGCGTGACTACACTGTCCAGATATGGACACAGCGAAGTCACTCACTTCTGCAGCGGAATCCCCGACTCTATGGCCGGGGATGCCGCTACACGAGAAGTGACTGACTACACTGTCCATATATGGACACAGCGAAGTCACGCACTTCTGCAGCGGAATCCCCGACTCTATGGCCGGGGATGCCGCTACAGGAGAAGTGCATGACTACACTGTCCATATATGGACACAGCGAAGTCACGCACTTCTGCAGCGGAATCCCCGACTCTATGGCCGGGGATGCCGCTACAGGAGAAGTGCATGACTACACTGTCCATATATGGACACAGCGAAGTCACGCACTTCTGCAGCGGAATCCCCGACTCTATGGCCGGGGATGCCGCTACAGGAGAAGTGCATGACTACACTGTCCATATATGGACACAGCAAAGTCACGTACCTCTGCAGCGGAATCCCCGACTCTATGGCCGAGGATTCCGCTACAGGAGAAGTGAGTGACTACACTGTCCATATATGGACACAGTGACGTCACTCACTTCTGAAGCGGAATTCCCGACCTGTGGCAGGGAATTCCTCTTCAGGAGAAGTCAGTGACTACACTGTCCATATATGGACATTGAAGTCAGTGACTTCTCCTGGAAGGGGGGGGATGGGTGCAACCTACAGGGGGCTGTGTGGGATCACCTACAGGGGACTTGGTGGCATCACCTACAGGGGGCTGGGTGGCATCACCTACAGGGGGCTGGGTGGCATCACCTACAGGGGGCAGGGTGGAATCACCTACAGAGGGCAGGGTGGAATCACCTACAGGGGGCAGGGTGGAATCACCTACAGGGGGCAGGGTGGAATCACCTACAGGGGGCAGGGTGGCATCACCTACAGGGGGCAGGGTGGGTGGCATCACCTACACAGGGCAGGGTGGGTGGCATCACCTACAGGGGGCAGGGTGGGTGGCATTACCTACAGGGGGCTGGTGGGTGGCATTACCTACAGTGGGCTGTGTGGCATCACCTACAGGGGGCAGGGTGGAATCACCTACAGGGGGCAGGGTGGCATCACCTACAGGGGGCAGGGTGGGTGGCATCACCTACAGGGGGCAGGGTGGGTGGCATCACCTACAGGGGGCAGGGTGGGTGGGTGGCATCACCTACAGGGGTCAGGGTGGGTGGCATCGCCTACAGGGGGCTGGTGGGTGGCATCGCCTACAGGGGGCTGGGTGGCATCACCTACAGGGGGCTGGGTGGAATTACCTACAGGGGGCTAGGTGGCATTACTTACAGGGGGCTGTGTGGCATCACCTACAGGGGGCAGGGTGGGTGGCATCACCTACAGGGGGCAGGGTGGGTGGCATCACCTACAGGGGGCTGGTGCGTGGCATTACCTACAGTGGGCTGTGTGGCATCACCTACAGGGGGCAGGGTGGAATCACCTACAGGGGGCAGGGTGGCATCACCTACAGGGGGCAGGGTGGCATCACCTACAGGGGGCAGGGTGGGTGGCATCACCTACAGGGGGCAGGGTGGGTGGCATCACCTACAGGGGTCAGGGTGGGTGGCATCACCTACAGGGGGCTGGTGGGTGGCATCGCCTACAGGGGGCTGGGTGGCATCACCTACAGGGGGCTGGGTGGAATTACCTACAGGGGGCTAGGTGGCATTACCTACAGGGGGCTGTGTGGCATCACCTACAGGGGGCTGGGTGGCATTACCTACAGGGGGCTGGGTGGCATTACCTACAGGGGGCTGGGTGGCATTACCTACAGGGGGCTGTGTGGCATCACCAACAGGGGGCTGGGTGGCATTACCTACCAGGGGGGCTGTGGCATTATCTACAAAGGGCTGTGTGTGGCAACAAATTTAAATGAAATTCATCCGATTTTAAAACGGACAGGGAAAAAAACGGATGCAAATCGGGTCCAAATCGGCCGGTAAAAACGGCAACTCGGCCCGGAACGGATGCAAATCGGATGCAAACCGGCCGGGAAAATCGGCCAAAAACGGCCGATTTTCCCGGCCGACACTCGGACCCTGTCGTGTGAATGAGGCCTAAGGGATTAAAATCTGTAGCTTTATATGTCTTTGTATTTGGGAGCCAAAGGTCAGATGTAAAAAGAAGGGAAAGTGCTGTTCTAGCAATTGTTACCATCTCAAAATTTTTACACGGATTAACCAACTCCAGCCATCTGTTGTGCTGTATGGCTTTATAATATGCTAGAACGTCTGGTAGACCAATGCCTCCGTTTGTTTTTTTATGAGTTAGCAGCTTGTACGCTAGTCTAGGTTTACATTTTGACCATAAGAAATTGGAAATACTTCTACGTATGGATGAAAAAAAATGGGATGTACGTATATTGGTGTCATTTGTAGTATGTATAGGATCTTTGGGTTTATGTATGACTTCAGGAGATTCTTTCGACCAATCCAGGAAACCAGGGGAATGTCATAGATCTTCAGTAGGCTTGAAACTTCTGATAAGATGGGTAAGTAGTTAAGACGATACACCTCTGACAATTCGGCAGGTATTTTTATACCTAGATATTTGATAGCTTCCCTAGACCACATGTATGGCAGAGTTAGTTTCAGACGATCCGCCTCAGTCGTGGGCAAGGAGACGTTTAATATCTCTGATTTGCCTAAATTGACTTTAAAATTAGAGAGGTTGCCAAAATGAGAAATGAGCTTTGTCAAACGTGGAAGGCCTGTCTCAGGGTTGGTAATGACAAATAATAAATCATATGCGAATGCAGAGCCCTTGAATTGAGAGTCCTATAGATGAATTCCCCTGATCTCCTGATCCTGCCTGACTGCTTGTAGTAGAGTTTCAATAACCAGAATGAACAGGGTGGATGACAATAAACACCCCTCATGCATTCCATTTGATATCTCAAATGTTGGAGAAAGGGTATCGTTTATGTTAAGTCTAGCATGTTGGTTGCCTGTATAAAGTGAGTATAGCACGTATGAGGGAAGGCGGAAAGTGGAATTTAGATAGGACTCCTTCCATGAAGGACCAGTCGACTCTATCAAAAGCCTTCTCCACATCGACTTCAAAGAGGACTAAGGCCTCATGCACACGACCGTATTTTTTCCCACCCGTAAATACTGGCGTAAATACGGGTCCGGTGTCACACGTATTCCACCCGTTTTGCACCAGTATTTACGAACCCGTGCCCGTAAATATGGGTCCGGTGTCACCCGTATTCCACCCGTATTTACAGGCACGTTTTTGGCGGCAAAATAGCGCTGCACTAATCGGCAGCCCCTTCTCTCTATCAGTGCAGGATAGAGAGAAGGGACAGCCCTTTCTGTAATAAAAGTTAAAGAAATTCTTACTTACCGGCCGTTGTCTTGGTGACGCGTCCCTCTCTTCACATCCAGCCCGACATCCCTGGATGACGCGGCAGTCCATGTGACCGCTGCAGCCTGTGATTGACCTGTGATTGGCTGTAGCGGTCACATGGCCTGAAACGTCATTCAGGACGTCGGGCCGGATGTCGAGAGGGACGCGTCACCAAGGCAACGGGCGGGAGACCGGACTGGAGGAAGCAGGAAGTTGTCGGTAAGTATGAAAGTCTTTTATTTTTATTTTTTACAGGTTTATACTGATCGGTAGTCACTGTCCAGGGTGCTGAAAGAGTTACTGCCGATCAGTTAACTCTTTCAGCTCCCTGGACAGTGACTATTTACTGACGTCGCTTAGCAACGCTGCCGTAATGACGGGTGCACACATGTAGCCACCCGTCATTACGAGAGCTCCATAGACTTCTATGGACTGTCCGTGCCGTTATTACGGCCTGAAATAGGACATGTTCTATCTTTTTCAACAGCACGGGCACCTTCCCGTGAGAAAACGGGAAGGCACCCGTCGCCAATAGAAGTCTATGAGCCCGTTATTAGGGGTCGTAATCACGACCCGTAATAACGGGAGTTTTTACGGTCATGTGCATGAGGCCTAAAAGAATGTTGTGGGAGTGAGCTAACTTAATAGCTAGCTGTGATAACAGGGAGTCAAATTCCTTTTGTTTGCTCTTCTTAAAGGACATGTGTTGCCAGCAAAACATGTTTTTTTTTTTTGTTAAACAATTAGTGTGTAGGTGATTAAACATTGTTCTAATTTTTTTATTTTTTTTTCACGAGTCAGGAAATATTATAAATTGGATTCAATTTATAATATTTCCCAGCACTGGTCACTAGATGGAGCCATTCCCAAAATTGCAGCATTGCATGTGGTAAAGCAACCACATTGCTTTATGCTGCAAAATTGGGTAAAAATCCCTCGCTCTAGTGAGCTCTCAGAATCCCCCCCTCCTTTATCCTGGCTAGTGCCGGGAGAAACGAGGGGTTTGAACGGTCTAACCTCCTACACTGTGTGTCGCCATTTTTTGAGCTAACACACAGTGTAGAAGGTTAACATACAGTAGTAAACACACTGAAACACGAACATACATAGAAATAACTTACCTGCTCCAGTCGCCGCCGCTCCCTCCGGTCCATCCGCTCCGTCTGCTGCCACTGCTCCATGTGCACAAGTCCGGAAGCCGCGACCGGAAGTAGTAATCTTACTGTCCGGCCGCGACTTCCGGTCCACAGGAAAATGGCGCCGGACTGCGCGCATTTCAAATTGAACTGTGTGGGAGCGGCGCATGCGCCGTTCCCACACAGCGGCGTACACGATAGTGGATGGAACGGGCCCCGTTCGCAGTCCCTATGGGACTGGAGCTATGGGCAGCCCCCATAGGGAAGAAAAAGTGTAAAAATAAAAAAAAGTAACACACAAACACACAAATTAATGCAAACGTTTTTAATAAAGCACTAACATCTTTAACATATTAAAAAAAAAAATTGGGTGACACTGTTCCTTTAACCCTAGAGGCAAGTGCAATCAAAAAGCCGCGTATGTAGGCTTTCTGGGACGCTCAAGCAACTGGGTGATTATTGTTATCGATAGTATTAAATTAAAAAAACTCTTAAAAATGTTTTCTCAAAAATGTACAATGCGTCTCGGTGTCCAGCAAAGATTAATTTAAGCGCCATGTCCATTCTCTCACTGGTAATGAAGTCAGAGTGAGGTGAGTATATACCCTTTGTGAGGACGTGACAGGTAAAGTCATCGATGGAAGG